>NC_045772.1:72488281-72793283 GCF_008692025.1 Phocoena sinus
ATATATAAATTTTTTAATTAAAAAACAGAAATATGTTATTTCCACAAAGGCTCATCTTAGAAATTCTATTCAGGGTGAGAGATCTCTTGGGAGATAAATTGTAAAGTGCTCTTTTAAGAAATCATCTATGAGTTACAAATTATCAAACTAAAAACAAAGGCATTGCCCTTTTCCCAAATAAAATGTTTACACATATGTAATTCTTCTTTGGTTCCATTTAAAGACTAAAGTCTTGAACTTGGAAAATGCAAAAGATAAAATACATACGGTGCCCAGGAGTCACATATTAGTAACTATGGAATTAATTTATAATTATTATGTTCAATATATAATATGAAGCATGGCAATTCATTTAGGTTAGCATAACCATAGATTGAACAGATAATAGTATACATTTAGTCTGAATCAAATTATCAAATTAATTATTTTCTAGTGATTAGTTTGTAAAATAATTTTACATAAGGGGAGTTTGTAAGAGTAGTTAGAATAAACATAGGATAAATCTTTACCAGAAAAAGAAAGAATAAGCAATCTACTCTTTAAATATTGGACAATTTATTCACTAAAACCTAGGTTCTATTAGATAACCTGCAAACTGAGAAATGAAGTTTTTCCCAATATACTCGATATGAGTATATTGGGTTGGCCAAAAAGTTCATTCGGGTTTTTCCATATACGATGCTACAGAAAAACCCGAATGAACATTTTGGCCGACCCAATGTTACTAGTCTAGAAACTTGATAATATATTATAGGCTTGAATAAATAGTCCATTTATTGTTAAGAAAAAATTGTCTTATAAGTATTTGTTAATTTTACGTCATGTTGTAATAACTGTAAAAAGAAATAAAGAGATAAAATTTTGATTTGCAAAACAATAGTATTATAGTTTTCATAAATGCCTCAAATCTTGTGATTTCAGAATGGCAAAATGCCAAAGTTTCTCAACATATTAAAAATGTTATACTTCTTTTTATTATCTGCTGCTGTAGTTTTTATAGTTAGAAATGGGGAAAATTTAATCTATGTAAATATTAAATGCAAGCTTTTATTAATGGGTCACTAATGATCATTCTATATTTCCTTAGTGAAGGATGCCCTTGTGGTAAAGAGCACACTGTGGATTCAGTAAACAATGGATAAAAATATTGTCTCCACATGTAAATTGATACAGCCACTATGGGGAACAGTATGGAGGTTCCTTAAAAAACTAAAAATTGGGCTTCCCTCATGGCGCAGTGGTTGGGGTCTGCCTGCCGATGCAGGGGACACGGGTTCGTGCCCCGGTCTGGGAGGGTCCTGCATGCCGCAGAGCGGCTGCGCCTGTGGGCCATGGCTGCTGAGCCTGCGTGTCTGGAGCCTGGGCTCCACGACGGGAGAGGCCACAGCAGTGAGAGGCCCGCGTACCGCAAAAAAAAAAAAAAAACTAAAAATAGGACTACCATATGACCCAGCAATCCCACTACTGGGCATATACCCTGAGAAAACCATAATTCAAAAAGAGTCATGTACCACAATGTTCATTGCAGCTCTATTTACAATAGCCAGGACATGGAAGCAACCTAAGTGTCCATCGACAGATGAATGGATAAAGATGTGGCACATATATACAATGGAATATTACTCAGCCATAAAAAGAAACAAAATTGAGTTATTTGTAGTGAGGTGGATGGACATAGAGTCTGTCATACAGAATGAAGTAAGTCAGAAAGAGAAAAACAAATACCATATGCTAACACATGTACATGGAATCTAAAAAAAAAAAAAAAGTTCTGAAGAACCTAGAGGCAGGACAGAATAAAGACACAGAAGTAGAGAATGGACTTGAGGACACAGGGAGGGGGAAGGGTAAGCTGGAATGAAGTGAGGGAGTAGCATTGACATATATACACTACCAAATGTAAAATAGCTAGCTAGTGGGAAGCAGCCACATAGCACAGGGAGATCAGCTCTGTGCTTTGTGACCACCTAGAGGAGTGGGATAAGGAGGGTGGGAGGGAGATGCAAGAGGAAGGATATATGAGGATATACGTATATGTATAGCTGGTTCACTTTGTTATAAAGCAGAAGTTAACACACCATTGTAAAGCAATTATACTCCAATAAAGATGTTAAAAAATATATATTGTCTTTACTATTTGTTTTGCTGTAGAACCTGGACCAACTTATGTAATATCTTTTCTAAGTTCTTCATGAGTAAAATCAGATAACAATACTTATTTAAATAGTTAAATAGCATAATAGATTTTAGGGCATTGTATTATTTAACTGGAATTATTATTAATTATTTTGCCATTTTTAATTAGCCAGTGAGCGTGAAAACAAGTCAAAAAATACATCTCACATCTCCTGCTTACTTACCAGTAGTAGTGGATATTTCTGGTGCAATTGTTGAGCCAGGGGTGGCTCCTATGGAATGTGAGATTAAAAGTAGAAAGTCATGAGCAATGTTCTTATTTTATTGGGACACTACCTGGACATTTAACAATTTAACTACTTTGAGTCCAGATGTTGCAGTTGCAGTACTGGTCTGAAAACACCTAACAAAATATCCAAGGTCTTCAATACCAGATAATTTGGATCAGATTTTCTGATTTCTAAACTTATAATACACTAATATCCAATAATGGATATTTATCAGATTTATCAAAAAACCTTATGTTGGGTTGTAACTAGGGCCAATAGCTTCCCTTCCCACTCACCTGATTTTCTGGGTGTAGTTGATCTGGTCATGCTTTCACCCACTTCAGTAGTTTCTCCATATGGTTCTTTAGTTGTGTCTGGTTAAAAGGATAACTGACTATTATCTTCACATGGTTCATTTTGTAAAAATTATAAACTTACTGCCATTTAAGTAAATTTCAAATTTAGATGTTAATAATAAACCTAGAACACCTCTTAATGATTTCTCAAAAAATGTGGTCCTTGCTTAAATTAACTTAAATCATTATTGTAATTTGGGCCCAAGGCATGCTCATATTGGACCACCAAAAGAGCACCCTGGTGAGTCTTGCCTGCTTGGTTCCCAGCAGAAGTGACTCCAAAGCTTGATGCTCCAACTGGGCCTCCACTACCAGCACCTCTGGTAGCTCCTACTGATCTACTGATTCCACCTGGTCACAAAAGAAGTAATAGGGATGAAAACATAACCTTCTGAAGGGGTCTGAGGAATCAATTTAAAACAATAATATTCTACAAAGTTCCCATCTTTGAGTTCTAAATAGTATAATTCTGATAAAGTAATATAGTTCAAAATTAGATCTCTATTAAATTAAAATTATTTATATTATTGTCTAAATATAGCTAAATTGACTTACCTTCATATGTGGTAACCTCACTTCCTGGCCCCCAAGTTGTCCTCCTGGCCCCTGTGGTTGTAAAAGTTGATGATCCAGTTGTTCCAGATCCTTCAACTGGTGTCCCAGTTGTCCATGATCTTCCAGTTGATGGTCTAGTTGTCTTCGATCCTTCAGCTGATGTATCAATTGTCTCTAATACTCCAGTTGATGATCCAGTTGTCCCTGAACCTACAATAGATGTTCGTGTTTTCCACATCACTCCAATTGATGGTCCAGTAGTCCCTAAACTTACAACAGAGATTTTAGTGGTTCTTGTCAATCCGTCTGGTGATGCAGTTGTCCCTGATCCTTTACCTGAGGGTCCACTTGTTCCTGATTCAACAACAGTGGTCCCTGTTTCTCCAGATGATGATCCAGTTGTCCCTAAACCTACACTGGATGTTATTGTTGTCCTTGTCACTCCAGATGATAGTGCACTTGCCCCTGAACCTATACCAGATGTTCTAGTGGTTATTGTTAGTCCACCTGCTGATCCAGTTGTCCGTGATGCTTCAGCTGATGATCCCCTTGCTCTTGATTCAATAACAGTGGTTCTTCTTTCTCCAGATGGTGGCCCAGTTTTCCCTGAACCTACACCAGATATTATTTTTGTCCCTGTCACTCCAGATGATGGTCCAGTTGTCCCTGAACCTACAACAGATGTCCTAGTGGTTATAGTCAGTCCAGCTGTTGATCCAGTTGTCTCTGATGCTTCAGCTGATGATCCACTTGACCCTGATCCTATAATAGTGATCCCTGTTTCTCCAGATGATGGACTAGCTGTCTCTGAACCTACAACAGATGGTCTACTTGTCCCTGTTACTCCAGGTCTAATTGTTCCTGAAGCACCAGCTGACAATACAATGGTTGATGAAGTTACATCTCCTGGGCTGGTTGTCCATGATTCTCTAGTTGATGGTTCCATTGTCCCTGAACCTACGACAGAGAAGCTAGTTGTGGCAGTCAGGCCAAGTGATGATCCAGTTGTCCCTGATGCTCCAGATAATGGTGCAGTTGTCTCTGAACCTACAATGAATGTTCCAGTGGTTCTTGTCATTCCAGGTGTTGATCCACTTGTCTGTGATCCTTCAGCTGATGATCCACTTGCTCCTGATCCTATAACAGTGGTCTCTGTTTCTCCAGATGGTGATCCTATTGTCCCTGAAACTACACCAGATGTTATTGTTGTCCTTGTCACTTCAGATGATGGTCCAGTTGTCCCTGAAACTACAACAGATGTCCTAGTGGTTATAGTCAGTCCAGCTGTTGAGCCAGTTGCCCCTGATCCTTCAACTGCAGGTCTGGTTGTCTCAGATCCTATAACAGATGATCGAGTTGTCTCTGAAACTCCCGCTGTCCTTGTGACTCCAGGTGATGGTACAGTTGTCCCTGAACCTACAGCAGAAATACTACCTGACACTGATTCTCCAGGTGATGATCCAGTGGTTCCTGTTTTCCCAGTTGACGGCCCAGTTCTCCATAAATCTCCACCTGATGATCCCATTGTCCCTGACCCTACAACACTTGTTCCAGTTGATGCTGATCCTCCTGGTGATAATACAGGAGTCCTAGTCACCCTAGATAATGGTTCAGCTGTCCCTGAAATTTCAGCATAGGTTATAGTTGTTCCTGTAACTCCAGCTAATGAACCAGTTGTTCCAAATCCTTTAATTGATGTTCTAGTTGTCCTTGATCCTCCAGATGATGGTCCAGCTGTCCCTGATACTTCAACTGCTGGTCCTGTTGTTCCTGATCCTATAATAGATGATTGAGTTGTCCCTAAACTTCCAGCTGATAATCCAGTTGTCCTGGTACTTGCAAAAAACGTTCCAGTTTTGCCTGATTCTTCAGCTGATGTTTCAGTTGTCAATGATGCTTCAGCTAATGATCCAGTTGTCCCTAAACCTACATCAGGTGATTCAGTTGATACAGATCCTCCAGGCGATGATTCAGGGGTCAGTGTTGCTCTAGATGATAGTGTAGTTATACCTGAATTTACAACAGAGATTCTATTGGTTCCTGTCACTCCAGATAATGAACGAGTCGTTCCTGATCTTTCAGTTGATGTTCCAGTTGTTTCTGATGGTCCAGATAATGATCCAATTGTCCCTGAACTTACAATAGAGATTCTAGTTGTTCCTAACAGTACAACTGTGGATCCAGTTATCCCTGATCCTACAACTGATTGTAAACTTGTCCCTGATCCCATAACAGTCGTCCCTATTTCTCCAGATAATGGTGTAGTTGTCTCTGAACCTACAAAAGATGACCCAGCTGTTCCTGATCCTCCAGGTATTGATCTAGTGGTGACTGATCCTTCAACTGATGGTAAACTAGTTCCTCTTCCTATAACTGTGGTCCTTTTTGCTCCAGATAATGGTGCAGTTGTCTCTGAACTTACACCAGGTGTTCCAGTTGGTGCTGATCCTACAGGCAATGATCCAGGAGTCCCTGATGCTCCAGATGAGGGTACACTGGTTCCTGATCCTATAACAGTGGTACCTGCTGTTGCAGATAATGGTGCACTTGTCTCTGAACCTACAACATATGGTAGACTTGTCCCTGACTCTCCAGGTGTTGAACTAGTGGTGGCTGATGCTTCAACTGATGACAAACTGGTTCTTGACACAATAACAGTTGTCCTTCTAGCTCCAGATAATGGTGCAGTTGTCTCTGAACTTACAACAGATGGTCCACTTGTCTCTGATCCTCCAAATATTGATCTAGTGGTCGCTGACCCTTCAACTAATGGTAAACTTGTTACTAATCCTATAACAGTGGTTGCTCTTGCTCCAGATGATGGTGCAGTTGTCTCTGAACTTGAACCAGGTGATCCAGGGGTTGGTGATCCACCAGGTAATGATCCAGGGTTCGCTGATGTTACTGACGAGGGTAAAATGGTCCCTAATCCATAAATAGTAGTCTTTGTTCCTACAGATAATGGTGCAGTTGTCTCTGAACCTACACCAGGTGGTTCAGGTGCTGCTGATTCTCCAGGCAATGATCTAGGGGTCCCTGATGCTCCAGATGAGGGTAAACTAGTTCCTGATTCTATAACATTAGTCCCTGTTGCTCCAGATAAAGATGCAATTGTCTTTGAACTTACACCACGTGGTCCACTTGTCCTTGATCCTCCAGGTACTGATCTAGTGGTCCCTGATCCTTCAACTGATGGTAAACCAGTTCCTGATCCTATAGCAGTGGTCCCTATTGCTCTAGATAATGGTGCACTTGTGTCTGAACCTACAATATATGGTCCACTTGTCCCTGACCCTGTATGTATTGAACTACTGGTGGCAAATCTTTCAGCTGATGGCAAGCTAGCTCTTGATGCAATAACAGTGGTCCCTGTTGCTTCAAATAGAGACACAGTTGTCTCTGAACCTACAACTGATAGTCCAGTTCTCCCTGATCCTCCAGGAATTGATCTAGTAGAGGCTGTTCTTTCAAATGATGTTAAACTGTCTCCAGATCCTGTAAGAGTGGTGCCTATTGCTCCAGATACTGGTCCAAATGTCTCTGAACCTACAACAGGTGGTCCAGTTGCTGCTGATCTTCCAGGTGATATTGCAGGGTTCCCTGATGCTCCAGATGAGGGTAAACTAGTTCCTGATATTATAACATTACTCCCTGTTGTTCCAGATAATTGCTGAGTTATCTGTGAACTTAAACCAGTCAGTCCACTTGTCCCTGATCCTCCAGGTAGTGATCTAGTGGTCCCTGTTCCCTCAACTGATGGTAAACTGGTTCCTGAACCTATAACTGCAGTTCCTGTTGCTCCAGATAATACCGCATTTGTCTCCAAAACAATAACATGTGATCCAGTTACTGCTGATCTTCCAGGTGATGGTCCATTGGTCCCTGATGCTCCAGATGAGGGTAAACTGGTTCCTGATCCTAAAGCAGCGGTCTCTGATGCTCCAGAAAATGGTGCCATTGTCTCTGAAACAACACCAGGTGGTCCAGTTGCTGATGCTCCTCCAGGTGATGATTCAGGGTTCACTGATGCTCCAGATGAGGGTAAACTGCTTCCTGATTCTATAACATTAGACCCTGTTGTTCCAGACAATGACACATTTATGTCTGAACTTACGCCAGGTTGTCCATTTGTCTGTGATCCTCTAAGTAGTGATCTAATGGTACCTGATCCCTCAACTGATGGTAAACTTGTTCCTGATCCTATAGTTGCAGCTCCTGTTGCTCCAGATAATGGTTCAGTGGTCTCTGAACCAATACCAGGTGGTCCACTTGCTGCTGATCCTCCAGGAGATGATAAAGGGGTCCCTGACGTTCCAGATGAGTGTAAACCGGTTCCTGGTCTTATAGTGGCAATTCTTGTTTCTCCAGATAATGGTGCAGTTGTCTCTGAACCAAGACCAGGTGGTCCAGCAGCTGATGACCCTCCAGGTGATGATCCAGGGGTTCCTGATACTCCAGATGAAGGTAAACTGGTTCCTAATTCTATAGCAGCAGCCCCTGCTGCTCCAGATAATAGGGCAGTTGTGTCTGAAACAACACCAGGTGATCCAGTTGCTGATCCTCCAATAGATGATCCAGGTGTCTCTGATGTTCCAGATGAGGATAAACTGGTTCCTGATGCTATAGGAGCGGTCTCTGTTGCTCCGGAAAATGGTGCTGTTGTCTGCAAACCAATACCAGGTGGTTCACTTGCTGCTGATCCTCCAGTTGACAATCCACATGTCCCTGATGTTCTGGATGAGGTTAAACTGGTTTCTGATCCTATAACATTAGTCCCTATTGTTCCAGATAATGGCACAGTTATCTCTGAACTTACTTCAGTTGGTCCACTTCTCTCTGATCCTACAGGTAGTGATCTAGTGATCTCTGATCCCTCAATTGATGGTAAACTGGTTGCTGATCCTATAGCTGCAGTTATTGTTTTTCCAGAGAATGCTACAGTTGCCTGTGAACCTACACGAGGTAGTGCAGTTGTCCCTGGTTCTTGAGGAATTGATCTAGTGGTCCCTGTTTCTTCAGCTGAGAGTAAACTTGTTCCTGCTCCCATAGCAGCAGTCCCTGTTGCTCCAGATAGTGTTTCTGTTGTCTCCAAACCAACACCAGGTGATGAAGTTGCTGCTGATACTCCAGTTGATGATCGAAGGGTCCCTGATGCTCTAGATACTGGTAAACTGGTTCCTGATCCTGTAACACTAGTCCCTGTTGCTCCAGATAATGGTGCAGTTATCTCTGAACTTACACTAGGTGGTCCACTTGTCCCTGATCGTCCAGGTAGTGATCTAGTGCTCCCTGATCCCTCAACTGATGGTAAACTGGTTGCTGATCCTATAGCTGCAGTTATTGTTTTTCCAGATAATGCTGCAGTTGCCTGTGAACCTACACGAGGTAGTGCAGTTGTCCCTGATTCTTGAGGAATTGATCTAGTGGTCCCTGTTTCTTCAGCTGAGAGTAAACTTGTTCCTGCTCCCATAGCAGCAGTCCCTGTTGCTCCAGATAGTGTTGCTGTTGTCTCCAAACCAACACCAGGTGATGAAGTTGCTGCTGATCCTCCAGTTGATGATTGAAGGGTCCCTGATGCTCTAGATACTGGTAAACTGGTTCCTGATCCTGTAACACTAGTCCCTGTTGCTCCAGATAATGGTGCAGTTATCTCTGAACTTACACTAGGTGGTCCACTTGTCCCTGATCCTCCAGGTAGTGATCTAGTGCTCCCTGATCCTTCAACTGATGGTAAACTGGGACCTGATCCTATAGCTGCAGTTCCTCTTGTTCCAGATATTGGTGCAGTTGTCTTTGAACTTACAGCAGGTGGTCCAGTTGTCCCTGATCTTCCTGGTATTGATCTAGTGGTTGCTGATTTTAAAACCGATGTTAAACTGGTTCCTGATCTTATAGCAGCTGTCCCTGTTGCTCCAGATAATGGTGCCGTTGTCTCTGATCCAGCACCATGTGGTCCAGTTGCTGCTGATCCTGCAGGTGATGATCCTGGGGTCCCTGATGCTCCAGATGAGGGTAAACCTGTTCCTGATCCTATAACATTAGTTCCTGTTGTTGCAGATAATGGCACAGATATCTCTGAACTTAGACTAGTTGGTCCACTTGTCCCTGATATTCCAGGTAGTGATCTAGTGGTCTCTGATCCCTCAACTGATGATAAGCTTGTTCCTGATGTTATAGCTGCAGTTCCCATTGTTCCAGATAATGCTTCAGTTGTCTCTGGACCAATACGAGGTGGTCCAGTTGCTGCTGATCCTCGAGATGATGATCCAGGTTTCCCTGATGCTCCAGGTAAGGGTAAACCCATTCCTGATTCTGTAACTATGTTTCCTGTTGCTTTAGATAATGGTACATTTGTCTCTGAACCTACACCAGATTGTCCTGTTGTTGCTGATCCTCCAGTTGATGGTCGTGGGTTCCAAGATGCTCCAGATGAGGGTAATCTTGTTCCCGATCTTATAACAGTGGTCCCTGTTGCTCCAGATAATGGTGCACTTGTCTCTGAACCTACAACATTTGGTCCAGTTTCTTTTGAATTTCTAGGTGTTGATCCAGTGATCCCTGATCCTCCAGATGACCATAAACTGGTTCCTTTTCCAATAATAGTAATTCCTGTTGCTCCAAATAGTGGAGTGGTTGTCTCTGACCCTACAACAGATGGTCCAATTGACCTAGATTTTCCAGTTGTCCCTGATGTTCTCATTGATGGTTCATATGTTCCTGTCACTGCATCTGATATCTCAGTGGTTCTTGATCCTCTAACCAATCGTTCACTTGTCTTTGAACCTAAAGCTGATGATGCAGTCGCCCCAGAATCACCAGTTGATGGTCCAGTAGCCCTTGATACTCCAATTGATGATCCAGTTCTTCCTGATCCTCCAGTTGATGTTTCAGTAGTCCCTGTCACTCCAGGTGATGGTACTGTTGTCCCTGATTCTTCAGTTGATGATCCAGTAGTCCCTGTAACTCCAATTGATTGCACAGTTGTCCTTGATCCTTCAGTTAATGGTACTGTTTTTCCTGAGACTGCATTTGATCGTTTAGTGGTTGCTGATTCTTCTGTTGATGGTCCAGTTTTCTCTGTCACTCCAGTTGTATAAGAGAGACATGAAGACACATAAATGAAATTACTATCCAATCAATCAAACAAATTCACAAACAAGAAATGCATCGAAGCACTAAGATGAAGTGAGGTGATATCCAGCATCTGGAGTTCTAATTTTAGACTGCCTGGTTAGCAAAATGCCTCTCTGAAAAGATGTCATTAATTTTGAGCTCTGACAAGAAGCAGACAACTATGTGAAACTCTAGGGGAAATATTCTTACAGGCAGTGGGATCAGACAGTGCAAAAGACTGAAATGAGCTGTTTATGCTAGAGAAGCAGAACTAGATGAATGTATATGGATCATGGGAGGTTAGGGGGAGAACACTAGAAGGTGAGGACATGTACATAGGACTGGGCAAGTTATTGTGAATCAGGGGAGGGAAATTGGACATTTTTCTAAATGCAATGGAATATAATGTTATGCCTTGGAGTGATAGATTTACATATATTTAAAAATTCCTCTTTCCACTCTGTAGAGAATGTATGGTAAAGGGTGTATAATAGAAGTTGGAAGACCAGTATGAGGTTATTTCAGGAATCCAAATGATATATTAGTGCCTAGGGCTAGAGTGGTGACAAAGGAGATTGAGAACAGTGGATGGATTTAGTATATGTTCTAGAAGTAGCATTAACAGGCCTTGTTTGTATTGGGAAGTGCAAAATTAAAAGAGAGGCATCAAGGAAAACTTTAAGATTTTTTCCTGAGTAAAACGAGTCAGTTATGGTACCATTTATTGTTATGGGAAAGACTGATAGAACAGGTGGGAGTATGAAAGAAAATCAAGAATTCTGTTTAGCTCATACTAAATCTGCGATTTCTATTAGACATAAACGTGGAAATGTCGAGTTATCGATTACTCAATCTAGAGATTACTCAGTCTAGAGATCCAGAGAAGCCAAGACTGGGGATATATATTTGGATATCTAAACCTAAAATGTCTTTGAAAGTTTCTTATAGCTGACTTCCTATGGATTATGCAACCATGCCCACTAGGCCTGTCTTGTCTCTGACTACCAGAAGCTTCTTTCTGAGCTCAATTTAAGGGAACTTCCCACGCGCCAAGTCATGCTCTTGCATTTTTCTACAGACTAGTTTGCTATCTACCAGCTAACACTGTGATTGCCTCTGAAAACTTAACTTTATTCTCATTCATGCAACTTTGAATTAGTATTCTGTTTGAGTTATTGAAGCAATTAATTCCACCATACCTCATACCCTGTCATTCTCTGACACTGAGTAAAACCTACATTTCAGTTTCCTCTATCATCTGTGGTATTCTAAAGTCATGCTGGGCTTTGTCTCTTTTATTCTAAGCTCTTACTTCTTCCACAGCCTGTTCTCTATCACAATTACTTTTACCCTGTCCTCTGGAATCCACATTCAATGATTCTATATGCTTAACAGTTTTACAAAATGCTTCTACTTCCTCCTGGGCTTAACCTAATGGACTTAATTCTGCGACAACCTGTCATAACTCAGAATGCTCCAAATCTTTATCTGAAGAATTCTAAAGGACCAAATGAGGATGGAGGCCTTGGATTTATAGAGATATGGATCTACACAGTGGTGTACGTGTGTGGATGCAAAGCTCCACTACTTGAGTATAGCAACACGTAGCTTACTCCCTCTCACATCTCCAGTTCTTCTGGAAGGTTCTCTTTCACATAACCTGTTATTTTTACCTCATTTATAAGAATAAAGCTCTTAATCCTTTACCAGACTGTGAGTTCCTATTCATCTATTTACTTATTCACCAGATATCCACCAGATACTTATCAAGTCAGTCATTCAGCTAAGTACTGGGAATACAGCTGAAAATAAGAAAAGGCAAGTTGACAAGATCTTTCTATACTTTTGACAGAAATTCACCACGTTGGTGGCCTATGTAGTAATGGTGAATAACTGGATGAAGAATCAACAGTGTAGGCCCTGTTTTGGCCTCACAACATACTCATCCTATGACTGAAGTAAACACATTAATTTTTTCGTAAATAAAATGTAAATAATTCTGAATATACTGTCAATTGCTCAGGGCAGTTGTATAATTCAAGTAAGTAAATGTATGTGACAACACTTTGTCCATTTTACACTTAGTGAATTTTTTTCTGCTCATCATTTTTTATTTTTGCTAAAACAGATTAAGGTGACTCACAAATGATATTATACAATGGTTAATGATTGCCTCATATCTTTATTTTTATCCATTAAGTTGTATCAATATATTGGGTAAAAATCAAGGTATAAAAACAGTATTATTTTATTCTACGAATTATATTTCTCAAACACTTTTTTTTGCCTATTTCATGAGAAATATTCATCAATCCTATTTATTTGTTTGTTTTTAGTCTCTATCTTTAGTCCTTCGAAACATGTTAAATATTATGAAGCACAAACATTGTTTAGTATGGGTTGAGCTTTGAGCAAGTGAGGTATTGTCATGTCCCCTTTGCAAATTCTAGAAAATAAGACATTTTTAAACCAATGTGTAGAGATTTTAGGGAGCAAATTGTTTTCTGAATTTTTAGACAACTCAGAAGCCAATGTTATTTATTAAATTACTCTCAGAAATTGGGAAAGCTGTTCTTCATGGTTCTAGATCACTTTTCTGTTCAATAAAGAACTTATGGGAAAATATATTAATATTTTAAACTACAACACTTTCTAATATTAATGAACCGTGAAATTTTTCTAATACTAAAGATAGTGGATTTTTGCAAAAGACTGCAAAATGAAAGACTCTAACTTTAAATTTGAATATCCTTGTTAATGCCTGATAACTTTTAATATCCAACAGTCTATTATTCAAGAAAGAAATGCATTTACTGAACTCAAATATTTCTGTAATGGGAAAATTATATTAACAATCAATAAAATGCAAAAATAACTAACATTGTTTTATAATTATTTAGTACTTTCAATCCATATTTATTTTTGCTTGTTGTTGAAGTGATTTTGTGTAGTGCAATGCAGATCTTAGATAAAGAAATGGAAATAACTGCATGGGAAATACATCCTAAGAAGTCCCTAACTCAAAGACAACATTTAAGGACCAAACAGAAGATGGTCACTATTACTTTTTTACTTAAATCCACTATGATTGTATCAAGTAACATTCCAGTGATTTCTAAATTGGCCATATAAGAATATCAGATTTTAAATGCCACTTTAGTCTTATTTAGTAATGGAGAACACCTGAACTGTCAGATCACTGTCACACTCTGTGACACTAGTTGTACCACCTGACATTCCAGGTGTACCTGTTATAAAGGGAAAAAAATAGAAAAGTCTCATTCACAGAATTTCTTAAACTATGAGATAACCAATTCTGATTTAAATTAACTTCCAACTAAAGATTACAGAAGTGTCTACTTTTCCATATCAATAATAATTATTACCCTTTATACATTTCAAAAAAATGTGCTTTGACATACATTTATTCATTATTTCATTTGATCCTCATCACAATGCTACTCAATAGATTGCATTACTCAGTTTTTACAGATAAGAAAGCTAAGGTAATAGAGGTTAAATGATTCACTCACTTAATTACATGATATTGATTCTAGGAGTAGTGTTTGCATATGGACACTGCTTGGGCAAGTTGTTTATTTATTTTTCTTTTTTCACATCAGAAATGATTATTGAATGTTTATCAAATGGCTTTTTTAGCCTCTTTGTAGAAAATTATTTGTTTTTATTTCTCTTAGAGCTATTAGTACAATGAACTATTTTAATGATTTTGTAATTTTGAAAAGCTTTCATTGAAAGTTAATAAGAATTATTATTAAACATTATTTTAATACACTTTTGGATTCTAATTTTAGCCACTTGTCTTTTGCTATGCAAACTCTTTAGATGCTCTCTTTTTTTTTTTTTTTTTTTTGCTTTTTGCTTTCTCTTTTGATAGTTAGAAAGGTGTTTTCTGTTTTTTTGCGGTACGCGGGCCTCTCAGCGTTGTGGCCTCTCCCATTGCGGAGCACAGGCTCCGGACGCGCAGGCTCAGCTGCCATGACTCACGGGCCCAGCCACTCCGCGGCATGTGGGATCCTCCCAGACCAGGGCACGAACCCGTGTCCCCTGCATCGGCAGGTGGACTCTCAACCACTGCGCCACCAGGGAAGCCCAGAAAGGTTATATTTTATAGTGATATTTTTATATAATCCCATTAGCATCCTCCCAATTTTCTTTCAGATAGTGTCTATTGGTTGTCCCCTGTGGGCAGCAATAAAATTAACTCATAATTTCTTCTTTCCTTGTTCTCTTTCTCTTCTGTAGTTTCCAATTTAAGTAAATACCATTTTCTTTCTTAATGCTCATGTTTTTACTTGGTCATTTATACTTGGACGTTTTTACTTGGTCAAATATGTAACACTTATCTTCCACCTTTCTTTCAAACTTTGTTAGAGTTTTAGAGCTACAGTTAAAAATAGTGTTACAATCTTTTTGTTTGTTTTCAAGGCATCTTTTTGCTGCTTAACACTTCTCCAGTGATTTCATTATGAAGGGCTCATGGCTATCTAATTCCCTGAATTCTTTCATGTTCCTATAGCTTTAATACTTGAATTACATTTAGTTAGCTATGAAAACCTTGGCCCACATTCTCTTTCCTTAGGTATCTAAATGCTACTCTACTCTTGTCTAATGTTAACCTGATTTTCTTTCTCTCTTAATAGCTGCCTTTTTCCTCAACATCCAGAACATTTCTCTATCTTTCAAGCTTAACATTTTTCTAAAATAAGCCACAGAATTGACTGTTCATGAATGATTCTTCCAGGTAGTTCCTTTCAACGTGTAGATTTGAAATTTTTTTTTTAATTACAGGAAACTTAATTGGATTTACAATTTTAAATATTAGTTCTATTTCATTGCCTTTTCTTCTCCAGAAACTGCAATTATATATATATATATATATACACACATATATATATACATATATATAATATTTTTGTCTGTTTCCTATAACTATGTCCTACTCTGATCCACTTTACCTTTTTTAAAAGTGTCTGCAATTTTTTTGGGGGGGTGATATTTCCAATTCTACCCTCTAATCCCTTTCCCATATTTTCAGTCATTTATTCTCTGTTGGGTACCTTGTTTTTGGTCTTTACTTTCAAGAATCTTTTTTTTCAATATCTCTCCTTAGTTTTCATCAATTCCAATTTAACATCTTCCTATTATTTATCTGTTTCTACCCTGAGTTTTTTAGTTTATAGTTTTGATGTCTCTTTATATCTTCAGTTGTTTCTTTATTTTAAGTTTGTGTTAATGTTATGTTTTTCAAACTGAGCAGAACCCAGATGGCTCCCCCAAGTATAAAGGCCCTTCCATGTCCCCTGTCTCTTGTTTGCAGAAAAGCTGAACTCTCCCAGGCCTCCCTGGGTCACAAAAGAACAAGTTCAAGCAGTTAATGATTAGGGAATAGAGTCACAGAATCTTTCAGTGTCCAGTGCGCATTCCTGAGTTGTTTTACAGATAACTATGACTGCCACCAGAGGGAAAAAGCTAACTTTATGATGACCAGAATGTACCCATGACATAGGCTGGCCTATGTCAGCCATCTATGGCTAGCACAATTCCAAGAACTGGCCTCAGGAGAATGGGATTAACATTGTTGCTCATAATAATCTATATCTTTGTGGGTATCAAAATAATTATAACTTGCTCTGCCTGCATATGTAAGAAGGAAATTAAAATTTTCAGCAAAGAGATGCTACAGACCCATGTCAACATCTTCCACTCTAAGAATATGGTGCCATATGTCAACATGAAGAAGTTACAGAACATGGACCTTCACCCCTAATTCCAGAGAAATAGAATGATGTCTGACAGTGGGGATTTGTAAGAAGTTCCTTTGCCCCTTTCCTGTTGCCTGTTTCTGTTCCTCTCAAACCTTATAGAAATGAGATCACTTGGCAACATTTAACTTAACTCCTGACTTATGCCCTAATGAATGCACATAATACCTTGCCTAACCTGTTGATTCTTTCCCTAGATTAAAAGCAGTAGGAATGAGGGCTTCCCTGGTGGCGCAGTGGTTGAGAGTGCGCCTGCCGATGCAGGGGACATGGGTTCGTGCCCCGGTCAGGGAAGATCCCACATGCTGCAGAGCAGCTGGGCCCATGAGCCTGTGCGTCCGAGCCTGTGCTCTGTAACAGGAGAGGCCACAACAGTGAGAGGCTCACGTACCGCAAAAAAAAAAAAAAAAAAAAAAAAAGCAGTAGGAATGAAGAATTCAGTAGTTAAAGAGTGACTAGCTTTCTACCCCCAGACTCCCCCTTAGTAATTCTGCAGGCAGACAATGCAAGCAAGAAAACATCTGAAGAAAGATCATGAGGAGTCAGGCATTCTGCATGCAATGGAAAATGATACAGAACCTAACATTTTGCCTCAACAATTCACTGAGATTCTTTCCCCATTTTCCCTTTAAAAACTGTCATGGCCAAGTAGAATCTTTGGAATTGGTTCTGGGACATGAGTCCACCTTCTCCTCAGATTGCTGGACTTCTGATTAAACAACTTTTCCTTTGCCTCTCAATATTGGCTTTCAAGCAGTGAACAGCCAAACCTGAATTCGGTAACATTTTAGTGTTCCTCTGTTTTATGACTAGATTTTTAGAATTTGCTTCCCATTGCTGAAAATTTCTGAAAATGTATACAAAAGAATAGTTTAAAATAGATATTGGAATTTAATTTTTTTCATGCCTTTTTATTTTTGCATTGTGTTTTCCTAAAACAGCAATAGCAGGAGATCCTATGCAGTGAGGGCACAGAGGCTTCTGTGAGGTTCATCAGATTTCTAAGATCAAGGGCTTCCTCTTGTTACATTGAAGGGAAGATTCTTTTATAAGTGGAGTTTTTCCTTTTTCTTTCTTCTAATTTTTAATTATTATACTGTTTTCTTGAGACCCTGAGCATTTTTTTTTCTTTTTCCATTGACATTCATTCTCCAAGGATTCCTTCACCTTCCAATATGCCTCCTTCCCCTTTACAAGCAGTTGCATGCCTTCCCAAGACTGCCAGTTCTCATTCCATGAACTCTCCAATCCTTTCTTTCAAACTCGCATTCACAAATGCTCTGACTTGCCAGATCCCAGATCTCTCAGTATTCTCTAATCAAGGTGAGACCTTTCCTTTTGGAGGTGAACTCAGTTGATGCTACCTACATTCTACCACTATAAAAGACCTCTCTATACTTCCCTCTGTTCTGATGCTCTGACCTGAATCTTGGTTCCTCTATGAGCCCCAGAGCACTCTTTTCCAGTCTCGAGATTTTAGTCTTCTCTAAATATTCTAGATATGGGCTCTGTGTTGATATTTCTGGTTGGTGAAAGGAGGTATGTGTAGCTTCTAATGTATGCAGCCACCATTTTCCTCTTTTTTTAAAAAAATTTTTTCACAGGTTCCTTGAGTTTAAATGCTACTCAATTCTAAGAGCATCAGTGCAAATTAAGGATCAGATCCTTTGTCCAGATCAGACACTGATGAGGGAGGTGTGGTTGGGAACTGCTAAAAAATCATGTCCAGACTTGCCTGACTTCCCAGGACTTGTGGGTCCAGTGCTTGGTTCCCCACGGGTGTTGCCACCTCCAGCTTTGGGGATTGCTCCAGGCAATACCCTAGGCAAGGCTTAATTTTATAATGGGAGAAAAAAGCTAGCTAATTAAAATATAAAATTGATCATTTTATGAAGATGGCCTGTGTAAGAACAAATAAAAATTTTGAATAAGAGGCTTAATTCTCTCTATTGAAAATAAGGGAAGAGACTTCCCCTTTCCTTTTCTTAGAGTATTTACTTTAGAATATCTGTAAATGTAAGTTCTTTTCAGTGTCTTTGAAATGTATGTAAATCTTTCAAAAAAACTAAATAAGCCTCTTGTCAGCTTAATGACCCAGAAATGTCTTTCTCAAGGGCTTGAGCACTATCTCTTTGAAATGTAAACATCTAAGAAGACAGTGGTTCTTCCCCCTCTAGATACAAAACTTCCTCCTATCATCAAGATAGAAGTTTATTTTTCTGTTGTATAAAACCAGTTATTAAATAACCAGATGGTCACCCAATTGCCAGGTGAATTTAGAATGAACTATGTGTAATAAATGGTGCTGTCAAGTTCTCTTACTTAAGGACTATTTTTCTGGAGAACATGCATGTAGCAGATTGTATTGTCTTGGTGAGATTTCTTTCTGTCTTTATAGATCTTTAGTGAATTGGCTATAATTTGCATCACATTCTGGTTTAATGCTTATTCAATAATAAAACTGTTTTCTTTCTCTTCTACCTTTGTGGACAGGGTCTCTGGGTTGGGAGATTTTGTTTTCAATTCTATTTCCCCAACACCTGAAATATGATTGCTGTTTATTCCCCTGAAATTGAATACATCCCTAAAATTTCACTCAGTTTACTTATGTTTTGAGTATATTTGCTCGAGTTAAAGTGTATAGTTATAGACAAAGAATGTCTCCTGCCATTCCAGTAAACAAAGAATGTTGCCTGTCATCGCGCCATCAGCTACTGCGGCCTCCCCCACCAACAGTGAACCCTCAGGGGAATTCAAGATGGAGAAAAAGAGGATACTGGCCCTACATAGTTAAGATGAACACCTAAGGAATAATTTCAATGAGCCTAGACTCTTGCATCTTCCCATACACAGAAAAGCACTAAAATCATTAACTTGAGATGTCTGATTTTTTTATGATTAGCTGTAATCTTTTGATGTAAGACTACATGTATTGTTTTCAGCAAAAATCCTATATATCATGGCTTCCCCCTTACCCCTTCAGAACAGTTCCTCAGAGCTATCTGAGAGGCTGTCTCATGGGCTATAGTCCTCAATAAGGCCCCTAAATAAAACATAACTCACAACTTTTAGGTTGTGTGCTTTTCTTCAGTCAACACAGTCATAGTGTACTGATCATAATGTCATATTATTTTCAAAATAGAATAATTCTGTTGTCTTTAACCCCAACAAATCAGTTCTCTTACTAGAAGGTCCTCTTGAGTTCCCACTTCAACAATTGTCACTGAACATTTCCTCGATTTAGATTATCTTCTATTGGACATGGTTTTTGCCTTTGTGTGTATATAAATATTTATTTCTCCTGCTCAAAAATCAAGTTCTAAGAGAATAAGTATCTTACTCATCTCCTCCCCTACTTTCTCTAGGACACCCAGTGTGATGTGGGCACACATCAATAAATAACTCTTGATTTATTTCTGATCTTCATCAGTTTTGACACCACACAAATAATAATAATTAAATTTTCCAGAAAACCTTGCCTCTGACAAAATTTTAAGTAAAGAACTCACATTTCCATTGTCTGGTTTTATTCTGATTATATTCATTCAGTACCTGCTCCAGAAGTGTTTTCACCAGCAGCTCCAGTGATGGCAGCATTTTCCTCTCCAGTTGTTCCTAATTGAAAAGAACAATGGTTCTCAGTGGACATTGGGGTTGCCAGATATAGCATATCAAAATGGATGGCACCCAGTTTCACTTGAATTCTAGATAAACAACAATCACATCCCAATTATTGCATGGGGCATACTTATACCAAAAAAATTTCTTATTTATGTGAAATTCAAATTTAAATGGCATCCTGTGCTTTATCTGGCAACTCTACTCTATGTAGGTGGTTGTAATGAAAATGCTCAAACTACCCATATTCATTGGTCCTAAAATTATAACTGTTAAATCCATAGCCATTGCTCAATTCACCTAAATTCCCCATGAGAACTTGGAATCTCAGCTCCTGATGGAGCACCACCAAAGTGTCCAGGTGACCTGCACCTTGACTCTGAGCTACCAGTTGGGCTGGAACCATGGAAAGGTGGTCTAGCTGTGATGCCACTGCCAGTTCCAGTGGTAGTTCCAACAAATTCTCCTGTTACACCTGATAAACAGTATTGGGAGAGTATATATATTATTATGACAATCCAGTACTGTAGTACTTTTGAAGTGAAGATTTGGAGAAACCAGAAAAAAGACTTCTTGAAAATGTTAATCATGTTTATACTATTCTACATCCTACATCTTTTGTTGGATGGTATGTTATCAACTAATACTAAGTGCAATCAATGGTATTCTGATGAAAGACTGTTCTTTTTGACAAAAGTCGTGGCCTCAGTGAGATCCTCTACTCACCTAACTTACCTTCAGATTGTGGCACTTCACTGCTTGGTGCTCTAGTTGTTTCACCAGCTGATGATCTGGTAGTCTCTTTCAAAATAAACAATATATATCAAATTACATATATATACATATATATATATATAAAGATCTTTAGTTAAGCGAACAGAATATGCTGTTCTCTGCTTTCAAAAGACTTGTCACACTTATACATTCCCAGTTCACTCTTTCCAAAAATTGATCATAAGAGCCATCTGGGTTGCTTATTAAATATACAGATACACTAGCCCAGTGATTCTCAGCTCCAGCCTATACATTGGAACCAACTGTAAGGCTTTTAAAAATTACTTATGCCTGGGTCTTTCTTCCAGGAGTTCTGATTCAATTACTCTGTAAAAGCCTCTTCAGTATGTATTTTCAAAAATCTTTCTAGTCAATTCTTATTTGTAGCCAAGATTGCAAACCATGACTTTAGCCCCACTTCACATTCACAGCCTCGGAAGTCCAAAGGCAGGAGTCTTAGAATCTGAAACATAACACGCTTTGCTATAAATCACCTCTGAGCTAATGTTAGAGAAACACTGTCATTAATCCCATAAATGCAGGGATAGTGAGGTCACGAATATGTGCATTTACTAGTAACTAATAACTCAGAAGTGCTGGCTACTTCCCTAAGGTCAGTAAGAAGATGCCTCAGACTTCACATTTCAATACCTGCTTGGCCTCCTGGGGTTGTGCCTGGGGTAGATGAGTCTCCACTTGTGCTCTTGCTTCCATGCGTGGTTGTGAAACCCTCTGATACTCCTGGGGTCCCTGACACAACAGCAGGGAATGAGTATTACTTCCACTGTTGCCGGATTCTACATACCACTCTTCCCTAATGTGACAGAATTGAGGTTTCTCACATAAAAGACAACTTTAAATGATCCCTATGATTTCTGTGACTAGATGGTCTTATACCACATAGAGCTTAATCTTTAGTTCAACCTGCAATATGTTCAGTGCCATTTAACAGGGGTTGAGGAGCACATCCTGAACTGCCTAATTTCCCTGGGCTTATTGCTCCTGTACTTGGTTTGCTGGGTGTGCCATCTTCCTCATCTCCTGTTATTGGTGCAGTAGGACCCCTGTTCCTGCTCATAAAGAATAGCAGTTTGAAAAATAACCTAGATATAAATCAACTCATGTAATCCTATAAAAATCCTCTGAGGCAGGTAATATTACTATTCTCACTTAACAGACATGGTTAAGTGACTTGCTCCAGGTCACCCAGGCAATCTAGACCTAAGTTCATACTCTAACACGTGCTTCTCAGAAGATCTGTAGTAAAAGATCAATTCTGTAAAATTTTCAGTCTTCCATATTGATGCTTTGGAAAAATGCCATGAAAGGAGAGAAATAAAATTTAAAAAAATAAATCCATACACAACATAAGCTTTTATTCAACAAATATAAAAATTGCTGTGTCAAATTGCCATGTTTCTAAATACTTGTTTTCTGTTTCTGTTCTTATCACTTCATGGACCAGTAACAAACAGTTCTGAATTGCATTCATTGGCAGAGCAAACTTTGAGAAGCCCTGGACTGACTTGTCATTATCACCCAAATAATTCCCATTCAAATTCTAGAAAATATATACTAGTCATCACCCTCAAATTTCAGTCAATTCACTGATCTAGTTGGAATTAAATAGTTTCTTAATTTGTGCTACCGTAGCTTATATCTTTCAACACATTATTTTTTATGCAAACAATATCTTATTCCAAAATGTTTTTGACAAAGATTTTAAATTGAGAAATTTACTAAGGGAAAATAAATGTAGGAAAAATAAAGTCAAGCCATCGATTAGTTAATAAATGCATAAAGAGAAATTCCATGCAAACACTATAGAAATGGCTTTTAATGGTATATAAAGGAGTTTTGATTTATCCTAAAAGCAATCTGAAAAGTTGAAAGATTTTAAGTAGTGGAGTGGTATGATGACAGTTGAGGTTTTGTAAGTTCGTTCTGGTGTGGTATCAACTAAAGTGTAAATTGGGAGGGAAGTGGGGAAGGGTGGGAAAGTTCTCAACATTGACAAGCATCCATTGCCTAAAGGGCTTGTTAATACACTGTTTGCCTGGCTCCACACTAAGACCTTCTGATTCTAGGGAGGTAGGCCCCAAAATTCTGTGCTTCTAAAAAGTTTGCAGGAGCTGTGGATGCTGTTGGTCTGGGAACTGCACTTTGAGCATCACTGTATCAGAGGAAAGTGAGCGAGGTGGGTGCATGTAAAGACTAGGTGGAAAACGTCTAACATCTGATCAAAAGCAGAGGCAAATGTGATGCACAGAGGAAATTTAAGAGTTATTCAATATTTAAAGTCACTAACTAGCAGCATAAGGGACAGGGTGAACTCAGGCTTGTTTGTTTTTAACCAAAATCATCTACACTTAAAGAAGTCAATAATATTTTATTCATGAAACCAACAGTAGTTGAAATTTAGTCAGTGATGCACAAGGGCAAGCATACTCTCACTGACTTCTCTTGGATGTTTGCTCTTAGGCACAGATCACAGAATTGTGGAGCTATGACAGAGGAGGCTAAAGGTCTGGGTTCTAATCCTGCCTCTGCCAGTTTTGAGAACTTTTATTATTTTCTTCCACCTGGGAAAAAAGACACATATTTCAGCATAATTCAGAAATTTCAGTGTGCCATAGAAATGTCACTAATATTTTGTTAACATATAAATATTAATTTTTGAATTTTTCCCAAAGTCATTCAGATAACATAGTGCTGCCACCAGACCCCTGTTATCTAATGAACTCAGAGTACAGTTGTTCTTGACTTGAAAAGGAGGACTGCTTGTGGAAAGAAGCTATGGAATCATTTCTTTGTCTCACCCGCTCTGAAGCCTATGTCACTTGTGCTTCCATCTTCAGCACCTGTGGTTGCACTTACTGATCCTCCAGTTGACCCTGATGAAGGTAAAGAAAAAACAAAGTTTTTTTCTGTTAAAAAAGTGTGTGCTGTCAACTCTCAAGGTAATGGGTGTATATGATTATAACATGATATTCAATAATAAAGTAACTTGTGCAAAAACTATGGAGTCTACATGTTAATTACATATAAAGAACATCCAAATCTGATTATATATGTCAGATACATTTATTTTGTAAAATATTGCACTGAGCAGTATTGCCTGAAACCAGCTGCTTAGGAGTGGCTGGTATATTTGTTCTGAACTTAATTTACCTGATATGAGCCCAGGACTGGTGAAGGTGGGGCCCACTGCTCCTGTGGTGCCCACACTTCCAGCTGTGGAGGTGATAGGCACTGGAGTTCTAGTAATACCTGAGAAAAATATAAAGTGAACTTCTCATCTCAAGTTTACTTGGCCTTTAATACCAATGGGTGATTTAGCTGTTCAGTCAGTTCCTACTATAGAGAAGAGAATCATGAATCCAGTGACTTTCTTCAAAGAGTCCTTAAGATTTTTGTTCTGTTATTACTTTCCTACTAAGATTTTGGTTTAGTTCTTGCCATATTTTTTTTTAACAAAGTCATGTTATCTTTTCCCACAAAAGAACTTGGGAAGAGGTAGGTCTGAAATTGTTGATATAGCAATAAAAAGTATGGATAAGCCTCTACTAACAGGAATATATGAGAATCCACATCCATTTGTCTTCATGGTTTAATTACCAAAACTGATAGATAAAGCATTTCTGTTCTCATTAATTTTGACATCCATAACCATTACAATTTCAGTTGATTTTTCCATTACTTGCAGATGAACATACACACTAAAGTACTTGATGTTATGAATTACTGTGTATCAGATTCTTTGTTGCCAAGACATAAATGATAATAGAAAGAGCTGTCTTTACCAAAATATTGATAGCTCTGTGTGTTACAAAGTAGTAATCCACCCTAACAATTTTCAAAGTGACTGTGTCCATTTATTTTTACCTCATGATAAAATTAATAATTTATTTTATTATTTTAACCTCATTTATTTTTCACCTCTCAATAAACTTAATAATTAAAATAAAATCTTGCAATTAATTTCCCAGCTACTGCTAAGTTTTTTGTTTACTTCTAAGAACCATTTAAATTTTTATAAAATCTTTTATAAATGATTAATTTGCCTTTTTTCTTCAATGGATTCTATTTTACTTAATATAAATTTGAAAGATAATCTTAAGGAGTATCTATAACATTTACCATAATAAACAACACATTCAGTACTGCAAAGTTTATTTTTTGCAAAATATCTTATTCCTGAAAAAAGTTAAAAATACATAAAATTGGTTTTAATTAAGGAAGCAGTATGTTTGTGATTAATTATTAAAAATACTAAACTCCTCTGCTAAAATTTAAGTTTATTTACATAATGAATTATTCTTTAAAAAATTGTAAGGAGTAATAAATTTGACTTTATTGAGTATTTATTATGTATTACACAAAGCTGCACTATCACATTTACTCAAGTCCTGTAATGTAGATATTATATTTTTCCTACTTAAAGAATGAGAAAACTAATCTTCAGAGTGTTTGACAGACTAAAACTAGGGTCATACAGCTAGTAAGTAGAAGAGAAGAGATTCTAGTTCTTATTTATCTGCTTCTGCTTCCCACTACACTCAGCTGGCTCTCTGTAATATCCTGGTACAATTATCTTCTTTCTATGATTGATGCAATTTTAGAATAAGCACATTATACAAACAAATAAAATTTATATACAACTTATATAAATTCTGATAAAATTTAACTTTTTGAGACAAGAAAGATGCATTTTAAGATATCAAATTGTTATGTAACAGAAACCTACATTTTAATTATATGAATTAGTATCCCATTTAGTCAATGAGCTATTTTTAGTTTTAATAGAAACTTATTAAATAAGTTATAAATTTATTAGAAACTTATTAAATAAGTTATTATAAATTTTAACACAAGTCCCAATTTGAAATTGGAATCTGCAATTATATGCTACTACTTCAATAACTGATTTAAATTAAATTTAACTTTTTTTTAAATATCAAAACACAAAAGCCTTAAGACTAGAATCTAGAAAACTATGTCCTGGATTTAATCCTCTCTCTGCTACTTATTACCAAGTGACCTTCAACACATGGCTTAACCTTTTGTGCTTCCATTTCCTCATTTGTAAATTGAGGAAAATAATGGTGCCCACTTCATAGAATTCTATATCAAATGAGATAATATGTGTCAAATAATTATAATAGTGCTCAGTAAATATTAGCTCTGTGTCAAGATTTGTCAAGCTAAACAGGAAAGAAGCATAATTGAATAATTTTTCTTCTAAAAATAACATACTTCTTGCAATGGTTGGCTAAGCATCTCTCAGGGCATTTTAACCCTTTGAAAGCCTTTACTGTATAGAAAATAAAATAGATATATAAGGCATGGAAAAAAGCTTAAGCTTTGCATATTGCTTCCTTTAACTTCCTTTAAAGTTTTAAAGTCAAATACATCATAAATCCTCTTCTGAGCACCCAGGCCTTTCTCCTTCTATCTGGCAGGAATGCCTTTGATCCATCCGAGAAGGTCATTTAAATTTATGGAAGAAACTTTAAAATAACTTGTACAAGTTATTGTACAAGTCATTTTCAAGTTATAGATGGGAAACAAAAACAAAAAAATATCTAATGGCCAGTGAAAAGTACTTGATACAGGGAAGTATTTGATCTATTACTTGATCAAAAGTACTTCACTCAGGGAACGAGATAAGGGGAAAAAATGCCCTTCTGCACAGTCTCTTTTTGAAATAAATCTTACCTATTCAAGAATCATAGGGTTTTTTTTGAATACCACATTGATATCTTAAGACAATGTAGAAAATAAAAATAGAAGAGTTTTGGCTAAATTAAATTAACCCATTAATCATATTGGTTCAATTCAACAGGACAAATATATTATCCAAAATGAAAGTACATTTAGAACATTGAGACTATAAACCAAATTTCTGGGTAAAATGGGTTCTCATGTCTAAGAAAGAAATCCTTCCATCTATCGTAGACAGTTCATGGAGAGGCAACACATGTTCAAAATGATGTGTCTTCCTAGCTATATTATATCTGGAAATATTACATTTCATTTTTCAGTGTCTATTTAAATATTCTTAGTTGAGGCATACTATATTTAGAAAGAAACAAAAAACTTGCTAGTGATGATGACTAAACTCTTATCTTGGGATCCATTTTTCTCATCACTGATCAAGAGAGCTTCACCACTAGAAAGCTAAAAACCAAAAATCATTATGTAGTTATGAATTCATCACAACTTGTCAAATGCTGTTCAACTTTTAAATCACTGATGTCAGTAAAAGAGATGGGATATGATATTCAAGCCTTCACTTTGTGCAAGGCAATTTCTCCACAAAAAGGATCCTTACTTCCTTTAAAAAATGTTATAGATAATCTGATTTGCAAAGCAGAAATAGAGACAGAGAACAAACTTATGGATACCAAGGGGGAAAGTGTAGGGTGGGAGGAATTGGGAGATTGGGATTGACACATATACACAATTGATGCTATGTATAAAATAGACAACTAATGAGAACATACTGTATAGCACAGGGAACTCTACTCAATGCACTGTGGTGACCTAAATGGGAAGGAAATCCAAAAATGAGGGGATATATATATATATATATATATATATATATATATCTGATTCATTTTGCTATACAGTAGAAACTAACACAGTGTTGTAAAGTAACTATACTCCAATAAAAATTAAAAAGAAAAAAGGAAAAAAGTGTTCTAAAAGCAAACACTTTAAACTGTTTTATTTTTACTATGGCGTGATGCTTATTGGATGAATTTATAAAACCAGTTTTTTTTTTAATTATGTTGATGTGCCTTAAAATGAAATGCTTTATTCTTACATGAAAAATGAAGATCAATAGAACATTAAACTTAGCTTTTTTAAGAGCTTCAAAATAAGACTATCAATAAACATACTCGTCCTTCTGAGAGTCTACTGATTGCCACCCTCACTTTAGGTAGATTCTTATGATACTTCAGTCACCAGCAAATGAACATGTTATCTCTTATGACTGTTAAAATTCAAAAATGTCACATTCAATTCTCAACATTTTATACCCAGTCCAGGAATCTATAGCACATTTTGAAGTATAAAATTTATGGTTGGTATGGTTCCAGAGGGGAGACCTTCAAGACAGCAGAGGAGTAAGACGTGGATATCACCTTCCTCCCAACAAATACATCAGAAATACATCTACATGTGGAACAACTCCTACAGAACACCTACTGAATGCTGGCAGAAGACCTCAGACTTCCCAAAAGGCAAGAAAATCCCCACATACCGGGGTAGGGCAAAAGAAAAAAACAGAGACAAAAGAATAGGGACGGGACCTGTACCTCAGGGAAGGAGCTGTGAAGAAGGAAAAGTTTCCACACACTAGGAAGTCCCTTCACTGGTGGAAATGAGGGCTGGGCAGGGGGAAAGCTTTGGAGCCATGGAGGAGAGTGCAGCAACAGGGGTGCAGAGGACAAAGAGGAGAGATTCCCTCACAGAGGATCGGTGCTGACTAGCACTCACCAGACTGAAAGGCTTGCCTGCTCACCCGCCAGGGTGGGTGGGCACTGGGAGCTAAGGCTTGGGCTTCAGAGGTCAGATCCCAGGGAGAGGACTGGGGTTGGCTGCGTGAAGACAGCCTGAGGGGGCTAGTGCACCACAGCTATCTGGGAGGGAGTCCGGAAAAAAATCTGGACCTGCCTAAGAGGCAAGAGACCATTGTTTTGGGGTGCACAGGAGAGGGGACTCCTTCCCCATCTGCCCACAGAAGGTAGAGCACCGCCTAAATGAACTCCAGAGAAGAGTATGAGCTGTGTCTATAAGCTCAGACCCCAGAGACAGTCAGGAAACACTAAGGCTGCTGCTATAGCCACCAAGAATCCTGTGTGCAAGCACAGGTCACTATCCACACCACCCACCGCCCCCCTGGGAGCCCATGCAACCTGCTACTGCAAGGGTCCCATGACCCAGGGACAACTTCCTCAGGAGAACACATGGCATCCCTCAGGCTGTTACAACATAACATCAGTCTCTGCCACTGCAGGCTCACCCCACATTCTAGTTATGACTACTGTACCCCTCACTCCCCCTGGCCTGAGTGAGCAAGAGCCCCCTAATCAGCCACTGTTTAACCCCCTCTTGTCTGGGCGGGGAACAGATGCCTGAGGGTGAACTACTTGCAGAGGTGGGGCCAAAACCAAAGCTGAACCCCAGGAGCTGTGTGAAAAAAAGAAGAGAAAGGGGAATTTCTCTGTGCAGCCTCAGAAGCAGCGGATTAAATCCCCACAATCAAATTGATTTACCCGGCACCTGTGGAATACCTAAATAGACAACAAATCATCCCAAAATTGAGGCAGTGGACTTTGGGAGCAATTGTAGACTTGGGGTTTGCTGTCTATGACTGATTTGTTTCTGATTTTTATGTTTATCTTAGTTAGTTTTTAGCACTTGTTATCATTAGTGGATTTGTTTATTGGTTTGGTTGCTCTATTCTTTTTTTTTTTCTATTTATTATTTTAATAATTAAAAATTTTTTTTCTTTCTTTTTTCTCCCTTTTCTCTTGAGCCTGGTAGCTTACAGGGTCTTGGTGCTCTGGCCTGGTGTCAGGCCTGAGCCTCTGAGGTGGGAGACACGAGTTCAGGACATTGGACCACCAGAGACCTCCCGGCCCCATGTAATATCAGTTGGCGAGAGCTCTCCCAGAGATCTCCTTCTCAACACTAAGACCCAACTCCACCCAATGGCAAGCAACGTCCAGTGCTGGGTGCCCCATGCAAAACAATTAGCAAGACAGGAACACAACCCCACCCATTAGCAGAGAGGTTGCCTAAATTCATACTAAGTTCACAGACACCAAAAAACACACCACCAGATGTGGCCCTGCTCTCCAGAAAGACAAGATCCAGCCCCACCCACCAGAACACAGGCACCAATCCCCTCCACAAGGAAGCCTACACAAGACACTGAACAAACCTCACTCACTGGGACAGACACCAAAAATAACGGGAACTATGAGCCTGCAGCCTGCAAAAAGACCCCAAACACAGTAAGTTAAGCAAAATGAGAAGACAGAGAAACACACAGCAGATGAAGGAACAAGGGAAAAACACACCAGACCAAAAAAATGAAGAGGAAATAGGCAGTCTACCTGAAAAATAATTCAGAATAATGATAGTAAAGATGATCCAAAATCTTGGAAATTGAATGCAGAAAAAACAAGAAATGTTTAACAAGGACCTAGAAGAACTAAAGAGTAAACAAACAATGATGAACAACAAAATAAAGGAAAATAAAAATTCTCTAGAAGGAATCAATAGCAGAATAACAGAGGCAGAAGAACGGATAAATGACCTGGAAGATAAAATAGAGGAAATAACTATCCCAAAGCAAAATAAAGAAAAAAGAATGAAAAGAATGGAGGACAGTCTCAGAGACCTCTGGGATAACATTAAATGCACCAACATTCAAATTATAGGGGTCCCAGAAGAAGAAGAGAAAAATAAAGAGATGAGAAAATATTTGAAAAAATTATAGTTGAAAACTTCCTTAACATGGGAAAGGAAATAGTCAATCAAGTCCAGGAAGCACAGAGAGTCCCATACAGGATAAATCCAAGGAGAAACACATCAAGACACATATTAAACAAACTATCAAAAATTAAATACAAAGAAAAAATGTTAAAAGCAGCAAGGGAAAAGCAACAAATAACATACAAGGGAATCCCCATTAGGTTAACAGCTGATCTTTCAGCAGAATCTCTGCAAGCCAGAAGGGAGCAGCAGGACATATTTAAAGGGATGAAAGGGGAAAACCTACAACCAAGATTACTCTACTGAGCAAGGATCTCATTCAGATTTGACAGAGAAATTAAAAAGTTTACAGACAAGAAAAAGTTAAGAGAATTCAGCACCACCAAACCAACTTTACAAATGCTAAAGGAACTTCTCTAGGTAGGAAATACAAGAGAAAGAAAAAAACCTACAAAAACTAACCCAAAACAATTCAGAAAATGGTAACAGGAACATAAATATCGATAATTACCTTAAATGTAAATAGATTAACTGCTCCAACCAAAAAACATAGACTGGCTGAATGGATAAAAAAACAACACCCACATATATGCCGTCTACAAGAGACCCACTCAGACCTAGGGACACATATAGACTGAAGCTGAGGGGATGGAAAAACATATTCCATGCAAATGGAAATCACTAGAAAGCTGCAGTAGCAATTCTCATATCAGACAAAATAGACTTTAAAATAAAGTCTATTACAAGAGACAAAGAAGGACATATCTATTGATCAGGGATCAGTCCAAGAAGAAGATATAACAATTGTAAATATTTATGCACCCAACATAGGAGCACCTCAATACATAAGGCAAATGCTAACTACCATGAAAGGGGAAATCAACAGTAAAACATTCACAGTAGGGAACTTTAACACCCCACTTTCATCAATGGACAGCTCATCCAAATTGAAAATAAATAAGAAAACATAAGCTTTAAATGACACATTAGACAAGATGGACTTAATTGATATTTATAGGACATTCCATCCCAAAACAACAGTATACACTTTCTTCTCAACTGCTCATGGAACATTCTCCAGGATAGATCATAACTTGGGTCACAAATCAAGCCTTGGTAAATTTAAGAAAATTGAAATCGTATCAAGTATCTTTTCTGACCACAACACTATGAGACTAGATATCAATTACAGGAAAATAACTGTAAAAAATACAAATGTATGGAGGCTAAACAATATACTACTAAATAACTAAGAGATCACTGAAGAAATCAAAGAGGAAATCAAAAAATACCTAGAAATAAATGACAATGAAAACATGACGACACAAAACCTATTGGATACAGCAAAAGCAGTTCTAACAAGGGAAGTTTATAGCAATACAATCCTACCTCAAGAAACAAGAAAAATCTCAAATAAACAACCTAACCTTACACCTAAAGCAATTAAAGAAGAGCAACAACAACAAAAAAAAATTTAGCAGAAAGAAAGAAATCATAAAGATCATATGAGAAATAAATGAAAAAGAAATGAATGATATGATAGCAAAGATCAATAAAACTAAAAGCTGATTGTTTGAAAAGATAAACAAAATTGATAAACCATTAGCCAGACCCATCAAGAAAAAAAAAGAAGTCTCAAATCAACAGAATTAGAAATGAAAGAGGAGAAGTAACAACTGACACTGCAGAAATAAAAAGGATCATGAGACATTACTACAATCAACTATACGCCAATAAAATGGACAACCTGGAAGAAATGGACAAATTCTTAGAAAAGCACAACCTTCCAAGACTGAAACAGGAAGAAATAGAAAATATAAATAGACCAGTCACAAGAACTGAAATTTAAACTGTGATTAAAAATCTTCCAACAAACAAAAGCCCAACACCAGATGGCTTCACAGGCGAATTCTACCAAACATTTAGAGAAGAGCTAACATCTATCCTCCTCAAAGTCTTCCAGAATATAGCAGAGGGAGGAACACTCCCAAACTCATTCTACAAGGCCACAATCACCCTGATACCAAAATCAGACAAAGGTTTCACAAAAAAAAACTACGAGTCAATATCACTGATGAACATAGATGAAAAAATCCTCAACAAAATACTAGCAAACAGAATCCAACAGTATATTAAAAGGATCATACACCATGATCGAGTGGGGTTTATACCAGGAATGCAAGGATTCTTCAATATATGCAAATCAATCAATGTGATACATCATATTAACAAATTGGAGGATAAAAACCATATGATCATCTCAATAGATGCAGAAAAAGCTTTCGACAAAATTCAACACCCATTTAGGATAAAAAAAATCCTACAGAAAGTAGGCAAAGAGTGAACTTACCTCAACATAATAAAGGTCATATATGACAAACCCACAGCCTACATCATTCTCAATGGTGAAAAACTGAAAACTTTTCCTCTAAGATCAGGAACAAGACAAGGTTGTCCACTCTCACCATTATTGTTCAACATATTTTGGGAAGTTTTAGGCACAGCAATCAGAGAAGAAAAAGAAATAAAAGAAATCCAAATCAGAAAAGAAGAAATAACACTGTCACTATTTGCAGATGATGTGATACTATACATAGAGAATCCTAAAGATGCTAGCAGAAAACAACCAGAGCTAATCAATGAATTTGGTAAAGTAGCAGGATACAAAATTAATGCACAGAAATCTCTTGCATTCCTATACACTAACAAAGAAAAATCTGATAGTGAAATTAAGGAAACACTCCCATTTACCATTGCAACAAAATAATAAAATACCTAGGAAAAAACGTACCTAAGGAGAGAAAACATCTATGTGCAGAAAACTATAAGACAGTGATGAAAGAAATTAAAGACAATGCAAACAGATAGAGAGATATACCATGTTCTTGGATTGAAAGAATCAATATTCTGAAAAAGACTATAAAACCCAAAGCAATGTACAGATTCAATGCAATGCCTATCAAACTACCAGTGACATTTTTCACAGAACTAGAACAAAAAATTTCACTATTTGTATGGAAACACAAAAGACCCTGAATAGCCAAAGCAATTTTGAATAAGAAAAACAAAGCTGGATGAATCAGGTTTCCTGACTTTAGACTATACTACAAAGCTACAGTAATCAAGACAGTATGGTACTGGCACAAAAACAGAAATAAAGATAAATGGAACAGAATAGAAAGCCCAGAGCTAAACCAACGCCCATATGGTCACCTTATCTTTGATAAAGGAGGCAAGAATATACAATGGAGAAAAGACAGCCTCTTCAATAAGTGGTGCTGGGAGAACTGGACAGCTACATGTAAAAGAGTGAAATTAGAACATTTCCTAACACCATACACAAAATTAAACTCAAAATGGATTAAAGACATAAATAAGGCAAGATACTATAAAATTCTTAGAGGAAACCACAGGCAGTACACTTTCTGACATCAATTGCAGCAAGATCGTTTTTGACCCACCTCCTAGAGAAACGGAAATAAAAACAATAATAAACAAATGGGACCTAATGAAACTTAATAGCTTTTGCACAGCAAAGGAAACCATAAAAAAGACAAAAAGACAACCTTCAGAATGGGAGAAATATTTGCAAATGAAGCAACTGACAAAGGATTAATCTCCAAAATATACAAGGAGCTCATTCAGCTCAATATCAAAAAAAAAAAAAAAACGAACAACCCAATCCAAAAATGGACAGAAGACTTAATAGACATTTCTCCAAAGAAGATACACAGATTGGCAACAAATACATGAAAGGATGCTCAACATCACTAGTCATTAGAGAAATGCAAATCAAAACTATAATGAGATATCACCTCACACTGGTCATAATGGCCACCATCAAAAACTCTACAAACAATAAATGCTGGAGAGGGTGTGGAGAAATGGGAACCCTCTTGCACTGTTGGTGGGAATGTAAATTGATACAGCCACTATGGAGAACAGTATGGAGGTTGCTTAGAAAGCTAAAAATAGAACTACATATGACCCAGCATTCCCACTACTGGGCATATATCCTGAGAAAGCCATAATTCAAAAAGAGTCATGTACCACAATGTTCATTGCAACACTAGTTACAATAGCCAGGACACGGAAGCAACTTAAGTGTCTATCAACAGATGAATGGATAAAGATGATGAGGCACATATATACAATGGAATATTACTCAGCCATAAAAAGAAATGAAATTGAGTTATTTGTATTGAGGTGGATGTACCTAGGGTCTGTCATACAGAGTGAAGTAAGTCAGAAAGAAAAAAACAAATACCATATGCTAACACAATATATGGAATAAAAAAAAAAAGGTTCTGATGAACCTAGGGGCAGGGCAGGAATAAAGACTCAGACATAGAGAATAAACTTGAGGACATAGGGAGAGGGAAGGTTAAGCTGGAAAGAAGTAAGAGAGTAGCAGTGACATATATATACTACCAGATGCAAAATATATAGCTAGTGGGAAGCAGCCACATAGAACAGGGAGATCAGCTCGGTTCTTTGTGACCACTTAGTGCGGTGGGAGGAAGATGCAAGAGGGAGGGGCTATGGGGATATATGTATACATATAGCTGATTCACTTTGTTATGCAGCAGAAAGTAACACGACATTGTAAAGCAATTATACTCCAATAATGATGTTTAAAAAATAAATTAAATAAAATAGAATTTATGGTTATGCAGTTAATTGAACAAAGATAACCAAGTGGTATTATCTGAGCCCCCAAGTTACAGATTTTTGATGAAACTAAATCAATGATTATTTGAATAATTTCTAAGTTCCTACCTGTTATGTATGATATGGGCATATTCTCAGAAAAGATGTTGTGGAATAGTCGATGAGGAGCTAAACATTAAATCACTAATAATTATTTTAGAATTGAAATTTAATTAATATACAAAATTTTATGTGCCTCAGTTCATCTGGGAAATAAGCAATTACTAATTTATTCCAGTATCAATATAAAGCTACATCTACATTATCCAAAAATTCTGGAAAGTTACTAATGATTCTATAACTTGATAATCAATGTTTTCTCTATATTAGGATTATTTGACTAAATCTACTTAAAATTTATTTGATTTGTGGCACATTTACAGAATTTTAACATGAAAAAAATAAACTTCTAAAAACTACATTTTTCTCCTGATTTCAGATTAACGTTGGGGCAAGCCTTAATGATTCACATCTCTGAAATTATAATTTCTGATTTTATAATTTCTTGCTTTCACAAATAAAAAGGAAAAGACAACTCTTTTTTCTCTCTACATCATACCAGAAAATCCCTTTTTCTTCTGATATTTGTAATGCTGGAAAAAATATTTGAGCTCTTTTTATCTCCTCCCCTGTAAAATATGAGGGCACCTGTGTTGTGGAGGATTGTGGAATCAGGGGATTGTTGAGATTTAATGAGAAATTGAAGAAAAAGTTCTTGATATAATGACTAAAATATAGTAATCACTCATTAACAGTTATTATTTGCTATATATTGTAATACAGTACTAAGATGATGTTTTAGTAAAATAATATTATACTAATAGCATGAAATGTCTGCTGGAATTTCAGTGAAATTAAATAAAACATTAGGATTTGGTGAGGTTAAGCATTAAAAGTCATAAATAATACCAAATGAATTCAGGAAAACATCACCTAACTAATCTTCCCTATAATTAAACTCTACATTAGATTTATAATTTTTTTAAATGCTATGGTGGAAGCAATTGATAAGATTTTTGTAGTGTTTTAAGGTTAATTTTACATGTAAAACCTTATCAGTGGCTAATGATGAAGTAACGAAAGCTCTAGGTAATCTACTCATGGCCTTCTGTTTTATGTGAAAAGTTTGCTTGCTACAATACAGAATGTTGACAAAATTAAATTGCCAGAATATTATGTTCAAAACTGAATGCTTGGGGAAGAAAAGGCAATAAAAGAAAATATATGTATAAACTGGAAAAAAATCAAACCAGTCTTCTTAGTTCTGATTGCCTACTTTTAATGCAAGATGCAGATATCAGCATCACATTGAAATAGTTATCCAAATTGCTTATGACTCATGCATGACTACACAATTCATCAAATCAACAGTCAAGAATACATTAAATGGCCTCAAGATTCAAAAGTTTTAGTAGCTGAGTGAATGATTTTATTTTAACTGAAAGAGACCTATATAACTGAACCAAATTACTTATCTTAGACACAGAACAAGGCTGAGAATTAGGAATTCAGTCCATTGTTTATGGCTGAGATAATACATAGATAGAATATCATTATGCAGTGTATATTAAACAACTACTGGGATGAAATTGTTACTAAGCCTTCAGAAATAAATTTACAATTATAGAATAAAGAAAAATATTTCTGAAACGTGTCAGTTCTTCTAAAATTACATTGAAAGAGCCAGACCTGCTAATGATATTCAACATAAGAGAAAGTTTGATAGAAATTAAAAATGTCAGTTGGGCATTTTAGTGATATTCCACACTATGATGGTGATAAAATTACATGTTTGCCCTTTGAATATAAGCAACATGTATTAAGTACCAAATAAATCAGACAACACTAAAAATTACAAAAGTACCACAAATTAGTCATAATTCTATATCATGATATAAAATCATAATCAAAAAGTAGTCTTGATTTTACACTATCTCTTTGTATTCTAGAGAAAAAATATTAGCTCCAATGAATGAAATGTATGAACTATAAGATTCATCAGTATAAATAATATCTAATCAATAGTATAATCTTCACTAGAAATTCTGTGCCAAAAGAAAAAACCTGAATTAAAATTTGGGACAGGGAAAAGAAGAATCATCCATTAATTCTACAAATATTTATTGAATACTAACTATTATATAGCTTGGGACTAAGTGCAATTGGGAATACAAGGATGGCAAACCATTATCTGTGACTTCAAAGATGTTACCTAGACTTCTTGTGCTGATCATTTTGCAATATATATAAATATCAAATCATTATGTTGAACACCTGAAACTAATAAAATGTTAACATGCCAATTATACCTCAATAAAATTTTATGTTTTAAAATATATATGTATATACAGAGACAGACAGATTGGAGAAAGTAATAAATAAGAGGAGAAAGAAAAATAATGTTAATTGAGGGGAATAAAAAGGTATTAAGTATAGGAGAGTGGGTCTGTTGATTCTAATATGTAAAACACAATTTTAATATATGTAAAAGCCTATATTTGTCAGTTTATAGGCTTGTTGATTCACCTATGGATGATTTCACTGCTTGATGTAGTAATCTCTGGAATGGAAGCTGCTGAATTGGAGAACATAATGGAAAAAAATGTTTCATGTGGAAGGAAAATTGTGTTACTGATAACATCTATGGCAATATATAAGATGGATTACCTTGAAATTAATGTTTCAGAGAAATTTGATTAAATAGTACATAGATGTCCAAATATAAAATTAAAGTTTAAAATCTATAGACCACAAGTAAAAGTCAAAGACTCTTATCAGTTTGTATAACATTTTTTTCCAAAGTTTTCTTCTAAAATGTTAAAAATAAACAAAACAAAAACAGAAAACAAAATCTTCCCTGAGTTTATTTTTGTGTATGGTGTTAGGGAGTGTTTTAATTTCATTCTTTTACATGTAGCTGTTCAGTTTTCCCAGCACCACTTATTGAAGAGGCTGTCTTTTCTCCATTGTATATTCTTGACTCCTTTATCAAAGATAAGGTGACCATATGTGCATGGGTTTATCTCTGGGCTTTCTATCCTGTTCCATTGATCTATATTTCTGTTTTTGTGCCAGTACCATACTGTCTTGATTACTGTAGCTTTGTAGTATAGTCTGAAGTCCAGGAGCCTGATTCATCCAGCTTTGTTTTTCTTACTCAAGATTGCTTTGACTATTCAGGGTCTTTTTTGTTTCCATACAAATTGTGAAATTTTTTGTTCCAGTTCTGTGAAACATGCTCAAAATGGATTAAAGACCTAAATGTAAGGTCAGACACTATCAAACTCTTAGAGGAAAACATAGGCAAAACACTCTATGACATAAATCACAGCAAGATTCTTTTTGACCCACATCTTAGAGAAATGGAAATAAAAACAAAATAAACAAATGGGACCTAATGAAACTTAAAAGTTTTGCACAGCAAAGGAAACCATAAACAAGACCAAAAGACAACTCTCAGAATGGGAGAAAATATTTGCAAATGAAGCAACTGACAAAGGATTAGTCTCCAAAATATACAAGCAGCTCATGAAGCTCAATATCAAAAAACAAACAACCCCATTCAAAAATGGGCAGAAGACCTAAATAGACATTTCTCCAAAGAAGATATACAGACTGCCAACAAACACATGAAAGGATGCTCAAAGTCACTAATCATTAGAGAAATGCAAATCAAAACTACAATGAGGTATCACCTCACACTGGTCAGAATGGTCATCATCAAAAAATCTACAAACAATAAATGCTGGAGAGGGTGTGGAGAGAAGGGAACCCTCTTGCACTGTTGGTGGGAATGTTAATTGATACAGCCACTATGGAGAACAGTATGGAGGTTGCTTAGAAAGCTAAAAATAGAACTACATATGACCCAGCATTCCCACTACTGGGCATATATCCTGAGAAAACCATAATTCAAAAAGGGTCATGTACCACAATGTTCATTGCAGCTCTATTTACAATAGCCAAGACATGGAAGCAACTGAAGTGTCCATCAACAGATGAATGAATAAAGAAGATGTGGCACATATATACAATGGAATATTACTCAGCCATAAAAAGAAATGAAATTGAGTTATTGGTAGTGAGGTGGATGGACCTTGTGTCTGTCATACAGAGTGAAGTAACTCAGAAAGGAAAAACAAATACCGTATGCTAACACATATATATGAAATAAAAAAAAAAAGAAAAAAAAAGGTCATGAAGAACCTAGGGGCAAGATGGGAATAAAAACGCAGGCCTACTAGAGAATGGAATTGAGGATACGGGGAGGGGGGAGGGTAAGCTGGGACAAAGTGAGAGAGTGGCATGGACATATATACACTACCAAATGTAAAACTTATAGCTAGTGGAAAGCAGCCACATAACACAGGGAGATCAGCTCTGTGCTTTGTGACCACCTAGAGGGGTGGGATAGGGAGGGTGGGAGGGAGGGAGGGAGACACAAGAGGGAATAGATATGGGGATATATGTATATGTATAACTGATTCACTTTGTTATGAAGTAGAAACTAACACACCATTGTAAGGCAATAATACTCCAATAAAGACGTTAAAAAAAAAACAAAAATCTTCCCTGAAAAGTGTAACTGCAAAGGTATAATACTGAAAAAGGAAGTTTTGGAATTTTTTTTAATGATTAAGTTGATTAAGTTGTGGTTGATGATTATGGCTTGCCTGTGCCTGAGCTACTGGTCACCAGTGTAATTGCTGTACAAAGGAGAAGACAAATATTTGGAAATGTATGTTAAAATGGTGTTGAAAGGCAAGATTACAAAGTATTTATTTAGATATGGGTTAGATATCTCTATAATTCAAATAAATAATGAAATGTCAGTTAAATTCATTTACCAGAAGCACTCCTGTACTTCTCTGATCACTGCTTTAATTACAAATGATTCAATTAAAGTTAAAATTCCTTGGTGTCAGTTGAAAAGAAAATATAAATTATTTTCAAAGAATTTAGCATAGAATTTTCTTCTGTAGCCACTTTCTTCCAAATTAGTAATATGTAGAATGTTATTTTTAGGACACATGATCTCTGAATAGGGAAAAGGTTCTTCACCAAAATCACAGTTGGGATGTAGACCCTGCCATTTGTCATTTAGAAAATAAATAAATAGAGAATGACAAATTTGAGAAAAGGGCCAAATGCCTGAGTTGCAAATTCACTTTGATGCTTATTTAGAAGCTAAAAAGCAAATAAGCATTTTTTTTACCTGCTTCAGCGCTTAGTATGGAGGTAGCTGTTGTAGTAGAAACTGTTTAGGGAAGAAAATATTTATGAAAATAAATTACTTAAATAATTTTGCTGGAAAATTTAGTTCAAGAAACCAGTTGCCATAAACTTAATAAAAGTTTCTGAAGTTGTATGCAGAGGTTAATTAACAAAACAATCTTTCATTAAATCAATATGAATACCACTGTATACTTACTGTATGCCCAACAAAGATAACTATTTTCTGTTATTACCACTTAACCAAAATCTCACAGGAACTTTATAAGACAGGGCCAAGACAAACCCTGACATGTGATACCTTAGCTTTAGGAAAGTAACCAATGATAACTAAAATAAATAACACTTCACTGATGACCACATACTAACTACATTACCAAAACCTAAGGTTTCCAATTTACTATACTATCTCTTAATTGACACCACCTCCAAATAATGATCAACAGGAAATAAATTCTATCCCTGAATCATACAAGACAGGAATGTGTAAGTGTACTGTAGCAACTCTAAGTACACTTATATCACCAATGTATTATAAGTTCCAAACCCAAAGGTAAACTGCATTTTGCCCAATACTCTCTTGAATGGACATAACTGAAATACTTGCAACAAATTATAGCTTGCAACAAATACATGAGTTAAGAAAAATAAATTAACTTTTATTTCTATGTTTTCAAGTCATCTCCCAGTATAATCATGATTTCAAAATATTTACTTCACAGGAGATCACATTTACTTCTTTTTCATTCCACTTGTTCCAATTATCATCTAAAAATATCAAGCTTTGGATGATTATATTTAACTAATAAGCATACAATACCTATTGTACGTTCTAATCATATTTCTAACTTGAATCACAGGAGTATAATATTTTGACATATTTTCTAGTAACTGTTAATTTTATGTGTTTGTTTTCTTTGAGGTACGCGGGCCTCTCATTGTTGTGGCCTCTCCCGTTGCGGAGCACAGGCTCCGAACGCGCAGGCTCAGCAGCCACAGCTCACGGGCCCAGCTGCTCTGCGGCATGTGGGATCTTCCCGGACTGGGGCACGAACCTGTGTCCCCTGCATCGGCAGGCGGACTCTCAACCACTATACCACCAGGGAAGCCCAGTAACTGTTAATTTTAATTTGAAATTTTATATCAGCATATTTACCAGCATATCTTTTGCTGGCACAGATTCATGTGAAACTATAAATGATTATCCATAAAAAGACATCAGAAATACACATTTAAACCATAATGATGATTTTACCTGTAAATGTTGAATTTGTAGGAGCAGTTTCTGAAATAATCATAAATTACTATTATTGACAGGAATGAAAAATTGTGAAAAAAAATCTAAAACTCAAGTTGCCTATGAGTTATCTGGCCTTTTTTATTTCACTTCTTGCAATTTCGAATGCAAAACAGGAGTCGTTTATATATTATTTGGAAGCTTATTAAAATTTCTTTTTAAGATATATGTTGCATATGAGTAATCCTTCAAGTATTGAATTCTATCTATATAATCCTCACCTTCCACTCCATCCCTTTATTAAATTATTTTAGTTGATGTCTCACTCCCTTAATTCCCAGAACCTACAGACAGGCAGGAGTGTGGCAGGAGAATTGCCCCATCTACCAGTGGTTCGAAGTGCCTTGACAGCATTGGTTTTGAACTGACCCAATATGAACAAATACCCTGAAACGGAATAGTCTCAATCCACTGAGGAGCAGTCTAAAGCATTAAGTACTTACTCCTCTGCTGTTGATGATATGAAAAGATTCCAAACCCTTTACCTCATCTTTCCTAAATTGATTACAGTAAAACATAGTGACTCACCACTGCACTCCAACTCTCCTGCGATGCAATAGCTGAAAGTTAAATTATAAACAAAAAATAAACAATCAAAATAAAAAACAAGAATTAGGTTGAAATTTTTAGCTCCTAATTACATACATCTCCCAAATTTAAAATAACAAATTGTCTAACCGTGAAAATCAAAACAGAACCAAATAAGAGAACAGTAAATAACTGTTTCCCCAAGAGCATGCTGTGGATTCAAACTGGTTTTTTGTTTTTTTGTATTTTTCATGTACTGTTTCCTAATCTTTTCACTGAGGAGTTCTTGGGACCTAAAGGAATTTTTGGAGTCAAGCTGTAAAGTTAGTTCTTAGATTTTAAGTTTCAAACATGACTTTTTTTTGATGGCCATGCCGCTCTAGTACAGACCTCCCTTCTTTACTTCCATGTCACTGTCTGAAAGCCTATAAACATGATCTTACATTTATGGAATGAAAACTTTCTTTTTACCCAAAAGTACATAGTGACATTTTCTGTTCTGTCTTATGCACTAAGTATAAGATTTAACAAACCATTTGTTGATATGTGGATTTACTGAAAACACAAAATAACCAACATAAGTAATATAAAACTGAACCTAAAGCTGACCTTCCCATTTAGAAATAACAGTTAAAAAATATATTCACTGATTTTTTTCTTAATTGTTTTCTAAATAAAAATGGAAGAAACAGAAATACTGGACAGTTAGAGAATTTACCATATTCTCCCACAGTTATCTTGGATCACTCCACCAGCAGGTATGATGTCATTATAGAAGCAGCTGCACTCAGACAAACTGACGCATTTCATGGTGTTCTCATCCAGGAAGGGAGCACTGTCTGGGCACTTAGCATAACAGCCTGTGTGTAAAAATGACCCGCAGTTCATCTCTATTTGCTGAAACTACATTGTACCTTTGTAAACTTACTTCAATGGTTCCATGAACTGAAGTAGATAATAGCAAAACAACAGCATACTCTTAGTGAAAAATATATAAAATTGAAACGGCCACTATGGAGAACAGTATGGAAGTTCCTTAAAAAACTAAGAATAGAACTACCATACGACCCAGCAATCCCACTACTGGGCATATACCCTGAGAAAACCATAATTCAAAAAGAGTCATGTACCACAAAGTTCATTGCAGCTCTATTTACAATAGCCAGGACATGGAAGCAACCTAAGTATCCATTGACTGATGAATGGATAGAGAAGAGTGGCACATATATATAATGGAATATTACTCAGCCATATAAAGAAATGAAATTGAGTTATTTTTAGTGAGGTGGATGGACATAGAGTCTGTCATACAGTGAAGTAAGTCAGAAAGAGAAAAACAAATACCATAAGCTAACACATATATATGGAATCTAAAGAAAAAAAATGGTTCTGAAGAACCTAGGGGCAGGACAGGAACAAAGACGCAGATGGAGAGAATGGACTTGAGGACACGTGGAGGGTGAAGGGTAAGCTGGGACAAAGTGAGAGAGTGTCATGGACATATATACAGTACCAGTTGTAACACAGATAGCTAGTGGGAAGCAGCTGCATAGCACAGGGAGATAAGCAAGGTGCTATGTGACCACCTATAGGGGTGGGATAGGGAGGATGGGAGGGAGACACAAGAGGGAGGAGATATGGGGGTATATGTATATGTAGAGCTGATTCACTTTGTTATACAGCAGAAACTAACACACCATTGTAAAGCAATTATATTCCAATAAAGATGTTAAATAAATAAATAAAGATGTTTTGTTAAGAAAAAAGAATTGAACAGGATTCAGACCTTCTTGCAATGAATATAAACCTGAGAATTTAGAAAGTTTGGCTGATTTAATTTTTTTCTAATATGTTTCCTAAAATATTTTAAATGATTTACTACTTTAATGATAGCCACGCTGTTGAACATAATGCAAGACTTGGATAGATATGGGTCTTGAAATGTGAATGCCAATTCTAAATATCTACTTTCACAAGGGTAGACGAAGATAACAGAAATCATAATAAAATGAGCTGAAAATATCCTAAAGCCTGGGATTTAACACAGATGTGACTTTTGGAAAGTTTCTGTATCATCTTGTTTTCTTGTCACTTCATTCTTTTTCTCTAAGATATGTAATGCTAGGAATAAGGTAATTTTTAACTGTGAGATATAGTTAATTGGCCTCCATTCAAGTGAGATTATATTATATGTTGCATTCTGAAACTACATTCTCAACAAACTACCTTGTCTAATGAAATGTATAAAGATTGCCAATGCGATCAGATCACTATGTTCTCCCTATCTCTCTCTCTCTCTCTCTCTCCTGTTAAATAGATAATTTATGTCTAGACAAAATATTTCTAATGTAGAAATATTAATATCATAATAAAGATAAACAACTATTCATTAAATTACAAAATGTAAGATACTGAATTGTCAGTATCCTAAAATATTTTCGTTTTAAGGTATCAGTATAATTTGCACTTCTTCATGGAAATTATTAAAATATGTCTTACCTTCTAAAACTGCAGAAAACTTCTGGCCAATTACTCTATCTTTGCATGTTTTTGCAGTCAATGTACCACAAGGTTCATAATGCCAGCTGCATTCCCCAGGTGCATTATAATAATCACAGTAGACAGCTATGATTGAATTATATCAAATTACTTGCATTCATTACATGACAATTTTCACCTTTCATTTTCCAAAGCATTTTTATAAGAGTTTTTGAATGAAACTAACAATAAACAGAACTAAAGTATATCATTCTGTCTTATCAAGTCCCTTTGGCTTTATCTAAATTGCCATATGAGCAAAAACAGCTTACAAAAAAGGAGGGAAATCATATAGAATCAAAATAGCACTTTTCTTTGACATCTCACAATAAGATTGGTTTGAGGTGGAAGAGTAAATATTAATTTTCCCATTTTTTAGCTATTTTAGGTCATAGTCTATATTCATGGTTTTAATGTCTAAGCTTAAATGAGAAAAATAAATCTCCAGGGAAATTAAGCTTCTTTAATATGTAAATAACAGTTCCCAAATGAGGCAACTAAAGATTTCAATATAATATATAAAGCTGTACATAATAAACTAAATAGAATGAGGATTCAATTTCAACATTTCTCATTTGGCACATTTTCTCTTATCATACCGTCCTTTGGAAGGAAATGTGTTGACTAATTTCTACTAAAGTTACCACATTCCACACATAACAAAATTCAGTTTATATTCATTTAACAGTTTATCTTGACTAGAACTCTGTAGAACTTTTCAAGATGATGTGTGAGGACTTCACCCAAAAGTGATATATGAGGTAAATATTTAAGAATATATAACTATACCAAGATAGGTAAACAGTTCTTTGTTCATTTAAGTATGAATAAGAAATATTTTCCATCAATATTCAACTTTCCCCTGTGAACAGAAGAACTTTTGAAACTAAAAAAGTTGAATTTGATGTACTGTGCCAGGTGCTATACCTTTTTAAATAGGTATTTTTTTTCCAATCATAAACAAACATTAACATGTGTTTAAACCTGTCTATGCCCAAGAATATGTGTTTTATAGAAAATATGAGGAGAAGAATGGTTGTCTAACAAAACAATTCTGTCTGATTATGTTTTAAAGAACAACAACATATGGACTTACGACAGAGATCTGGTTTCCTCCATGTAACACAGACTCCAACCGCACTGCATGCTTCTGCGTACATCGCCACAGCTGTGCAGAATCCCAGGTACTTCCCCTCCATGTCACATGCACAAGCTTCTTCAACACATGCATCATAGTACGTACTGGGGTCCACCTAGGAAGACCATGTTAAAGCAAAAATAGAAATGAGATTTTCTTTTCTGATAAACAAGGAAAATAAGAAAACAATGAACAGACTGGGGAAACAATATAACCACACCTGAAAGAGTTAAGCAATCTTGGTTATTCTTTAGCTGTTACTACTAACAAACACTTGTAGCCTTGTCCTTCACAAGGCTAGTTACTCTCTGACTCCATATGAACTACCCTTTGCACCTGGCATTTCTTCTCCCCTGCACTCCCTTGTAGCACTATTCATTTCAGAAAGAAGGTCACAGGCAATAACTTCAGGGACACCAGACCGGGTTGCTGAGCCACCTGACACCAGCTTTGGCCATGAATTTGCAGAAAAAAAGACATGCAAGACCTTAATTACTTTCAGCCTTATCACCTACCCCAGACCATGAGCCCCAGGCTATATAATCTTTCCCTGTTCCCCAGGGAAGGGGAGCACAGTTCTTGAGGCACTAGCCTGCTGTGTTTTCCCCTTTGCCAGGCAAAGATTAAAGCCTTTTTTCTCATTGCTCCAAAACTCTGTCTCTGTATTTCTTTTCACCATCGGTGCACAGAAAGCCAAGATTTTTGGCATCAAGCACAGCACCTGAGTACCTGAGAGTAAAACCCGTGCCTGTCATTGCTCTCAGAGCCCCACTACCTTATTGTGGCAGTCTCTGAAGGTGCTGTCCCGGATGATCTCACATTTCCGCACGGCCCAAGCTTTACAGTATGGGTTTGAGTCACATGGGAAGGTTTGAGCTACTGTGTCTGAACATTCTTGACTTGTTTTCCAACTATTTCCAAATTCCAGTGCTCCAGCAGCTACTGATGAGTATCTCGTTGTGAAATCATCCTTAAGATCGCCATTGTTATTTCCACAAAGACCACACACTTTGCCCTATATAGATCAGAAAGGGAACTTTAAAAGTGAGTTATGCTAGAGATATATAGAGAGATAGATAGGTATGGATAGATAGACATATGATAGAGATATTAAGATTGTGTATATTATAAATCTATTTTAAATTCCAAATTTTGAATGGAAACCAGAATCTGTGGATAAGATTCTGCTCCCATTTAATCCAAGATATCCTACATTTCAGTATTGACCAAGATAAATGCCTTAAGAATTTAAAAATAATTATATTCAGTAGCTTCAAATCATACAGGAGTATACTCTTAGGTTCTTAGAATATTTGTTCCAAGGATTACATTAATTCTATCTATACACCAAGCAACCACATATGGCTAAACTAGAATGCTTCAGGTTTATTGCATTTATTTTTCACCAACTTCTATCATCTTTGATTACATTTAATACTTCATGTAAGGTTGAATAGATGTGGAACCTTGTTCTATAACAAAGACTACTATTCTCCCACTTTCCACATTTGAATATGTCTCTAATCTTCAGCAGCAAAAATGATTTTGCTTCTATTGTTATTTGCTTCTGTTATATTATTATATATGAACGTGATATACATACATTCCAGCGTGGATCCAATAACACAGAAATTCTTGTATTTTTGTCCCAAATTATGGTTATTCCACTTAAAATTTTCAAAATCAAGTACAGGCCAACAGTATGAACAGAGTATGAATTTCCACTGAGTTCACATTCCTTACTTTCTGTAGTTTTGACTGCTGTGACTTTACCATCTTGCAAGACAATATTCTGATCCTATAAATGAAAAGATAGACTTACAAAAACATTAGTTTTATTTGGCGGTGCATAATCTGAGAGAAAAAGAAAGTAAAGAGAAACAGTACTGTACCTGAAAAGCAACTATAATTTTTCTTGAGCATGTAAGCCCATCTTCACAACACGGGATGCTTTCAGTTAAAATACGGAATGTGCCATTTTCACGACCACAATAATCCTTTAAAAATTAAATGTTAATAATAGTTTATTTATATCAGGGACATGGAACTCAATTACAATGTTTGCATCAGACAAACATTTCTTAGACAGTGACCCCTTATAATCAATAAATTACCACATGTTTTGTTATGGAATTTCCAAAAGACAGTGGTGTAACTGTGTTATGGGTCTGTAGCCTTTGCTGAGTCCAAACTAGTTAACTTGTTTTGACTGAGTCCTTTTCCCATTACCTCTATACAAGTTTAGAATTATACCATAGATGTATATATATTCAAATTGTGTAAGTCTTAGATTTATTTCTAGGCTCTGCAAATAGCTAGATAAGATGTGGGGGCTTTTTCCTCAGTGATTTATATGAAATTTGATATTCAATCAAAACTAATGCAAAACAATCCAAACTTCACCCATTACATGTTACTTAGGAAGCAGTTTAGGTGTATGGAACAAGTATGAACTCCAGAATCAGACAGATCTAGGTTGAATATAGCATTTTCTGCTTAGTAATTCATGTTGCTTAACCTCTCTAACCCTCAATTTCATCTCCATCATAGGAATAATAATATAAGCCTTTTATATTTTAAATGATTGAATGTAATAAAATACATAAATTCGTTTTGCAAAAAGCACTCAAGAAAATGTAACTGTTATTGCTGATAGTGCTGTTGTTAAAATAATGACACCTAACATTTATTGAGCATTTAGTATGTGCGCCAATATTTTCTCTACTTTGGTTTCAAGTAGGGGCTATTTCCATCCCCATTTTATAGCTGAGGAAACTGAGACACAGAGAGATTAAGGAATGTGCCCAAAGTAAGTCATACATCTGAGAAATGGCAGAGCCAGGAGTGAAATCTAGGTCTACTGCCTCCAGACTCATTTTTACATTATGTTACATTTTACTGCCTTTGAGAAACATATAAGGGGCCATTTTTTTTTAATTTCACATTTTGAGAATAAAATACTCCAGAGTTCATCTACAAATAAATAATAAGTAAAGAAAAATTGTGATAAAATACACTTGCAATTACCTCGATAAATGAATACTGGCAGAGACCATCAAAGCTGTAACTTTTTCCATCAAAAGATCTAACATGACCTTCCCCATAGATATGGCAGGTGGTTTGACATTCATTTTGTGTACAGTTCCAAGATCCTTTTATGCAAGTACTAAAGGAGAGCAATGATACAGTGTGGTAAGTATATTACGTCAAGATTCATATACTCATATGGTTTTTGTAAAGAAGCACAAAACAATGCTTCATATTGGTTTAAATTTTGCAGCTTCTTCATTATCTGATGTTCATTGTACATAATGCTATGTAAAATTTCTATTTTAAAGATAGCTTTTTTTCTAACTACATTTGACCATTATTTTTCAAAATATCCCAGAGTATGACTTCTTTCCCATAAAAATCAGAGCAGATTGTCCCCTTTCAAATATCCAAAACAAATAAAGTAGTAATCTTTTATTATGCACCATTTGTTGCAGCCAACCGAGGTGACACTTCCTTGGTCATACTCTTGTCCACCAAAAGAACATGGGCAGTCATCAGGGAAGACACAGTTCCCTTTAGAATTTCGAACCATTCCTACGGGACAGTAGCATCCACGCTTGCAAGGCAAGTTCTCCTACAGAAATAAATATAAAATATACACCATGAGGCACTAGTCTAAATACATCACATTATCAGTTTTAATTGACAATGCAGAAATATACCAAATATACATTTAGAGTCAACATTTGACAAATCAAAATGACACACAGAAAATAATATGACCTTCTAATTACTTTTCATTGATGTTTTAATTTCCTTCTTCACTGAAACAAAAGTTTTTAAAAAACCAAACTCTAATGCCATGTTACTTACTTCAAAATTAGGTATGTTCCGAGTGCTACAGGTACTGTCAACTCTTCTCTGTGCCTTAGGATTCCTACAGTCAACATATTCAGCCCCTCTAGAACAATTCTCTGTGGAACAAGGGAAGCTGTTAATCAAGGGCCCCTTGGTCTGCTTATTTTAACCAAAGTAGATATCTTAAGCATCATGATTTCAAAACTTACGTAGTGTTAAATCAATGGGAGTCTGGCAAAGAAGAATTCCATCTCGACATATGCTGGAAATAAAAGAAAATGATACTTTTTTTTTTTTAGGCTGTGCTGTGCAGCATGAGGAATCTTATTTCCCCAACCAGGGATCGAACCTGTGCCCCCTGCATTGAGAGAACAGAGTCTTAACCACTGGACCGCCAAGGAAGTCCTGGAAATGATGCGTTTAAATAAAATTCCAATGACAGCTTCTTAGTACACTGTTACAGCAACTTTAACCTCTCATTCATAAACCACCTGTTTTATCACAAATAATAAGACCAATGAGACACAGTCCCCCAGAAGATGCATAAAATGTACCAAATTATAAGATATAATCCTGTATGTATTATAGAAATGTACAAGCAAGGTTCTTATGGACATACAGAAAACTTCATGGAAAAGATGGCTTGATCTTGATGGATGAGTAAGATTCAACAAATATTGCTGATAAGATGTAAAATGTGACAAAGGAAAGAACAAGGTATGTTCCAATGACTTGTTTGATAGAAGGCAGGATACATTACAGGGAGAAGTACTGGAAGTAAGTTACGGCCAGATTTCAGTTAGTCTCACATGCAAGTTTGTTTCTATTCTTTTTTTTTTTTTTTCCGCGGTACGTGGGCCTCTCACTGTTGTGGCCTCTCCCGCTGCGGAGCACAGGCTCCGGACACACATGCTCAGTGGCCATGGCTCACAGGCCCAGCCACTCCGCGGCATGTGGGATCTTCCTGGACCGGGGCACGAACCCGTGTCCCCTGCATCGGCAGGTGGGCTCTCAACCACTGCACCACCAGGGAAGCCCTGTTTCTATTCTTTAAGCAACTGTCACCATAACAAAAGTGTTTGAGCAGCTAAGTGACACAGTCAGAATAGTGCTATAGATTTGATATTCTATTGGTAGTACAAGAAACTTGAGACAGAGACAGAGAGAGACAGGGCAAAGAACAGCCAAGTTAGCTCTCACAGTAGTGCCAATAAGAGGTCTTAGAGGTCTGAAACAGGATAATGATGAAGGCAACCATAATTTGGAGGTGCTGGCCTAAGTTTTATTAAAAAGGTAATGTACGGATTCCCCAACATCTACAGGGAATGTATCATTACCAAACCCCAACCAAATGTTTTACATATTTGATGGAAAAGAGTTGATACGCATCCTTTCCTTTAAAATGACCAAGAAAAATTATTCATAGCTAAGTGATATCTTTATGGAACTAAAGAAAAGAGAGAAGGTGCATCCAAAGTTTTTTTGAAACAACTGCTTCAATTTTGCAGTTATGTTTTTAAGAATTGCTATTTATGTGTATCGAATTAGAAATGTGGATAGACTACTTTGCCCAGACTGCAGAAATCACAACCTTCTTATCCATTACAAAAAGTTACAATTCTTCAGCACCTCCTACTTCCCAGGAACAAAGTTCAAACTCTTGAGTGTGCCTTGGTCACTGCCTTCTTTTCCAGCGTAATCCTGTGCAGCAACAACCTGCATGTGCAATACTTTTTCAAACATTTCCTACATCAATTCATTCTGTTTACTCCACTAGAAGTCACTCTTCACAACTCAATTTTGTCTGGAAGATTCATCCCTTAGGAAAACTGAAATGCTGGTCTCCTCTGAGAAGTTTTTTATCTCCTGCAGTAGCAACTGGCCCTTTTTGGTACCATATGATAGTATACAAACCTCCTTGCAATATCTGAGTCCAAGACAATGCTCACTCTTTGTAACTCCAGGGCTCAGCACAAAACATGGCACACAGTAGATATTTATTGAATAACTCTTTGTTGAATGACAAATGCTGAGAGACAACTAGGAAACATTGAATATAAAATCATTTTGCATTGTCTGTATGTAGTAGCTTCTAGAATATTTTTTCTACTGTCATTTAAAACCAAACAAGAGTGGGATAAATCAGCGATGGCCATTACAGTGTAGTGAACACTCTAGGTAAAAGAGGTAATATCAAACTTTAATAAGAAATACAAAATTTTAAATATGATAGGTCTAAAGAAGACTTCATACTAGCAAAAGACTATTTCTCTGAAAAGCACAGTCCCTTGATTTCAAAGTCATAACAAGTATATTTGTTATACTGACATATAAATGACATACCATTTATTGTCATCAATATGGATGAGTTTGCCTGGTTGTATGACCTCGTCATTTATGTAGCAGTCACACTGAGATTTTGGAACACAGTTTCCTTCATTAGTCTGGTACATTCCATCAGGGCAAGTGCATCCATCAACTAGAACATCTTTCATATCACAGCTCCTATCTCTCTCTGACAATGATCGGCAGGAACTATTGCAGGTTTTAACATTGTACCTGAAAACTAGGCCACTTGGACAAGATTGATCTGTTGGTATAGGGAAAAATAATCAACATGTAAATAACCAGGAAAATTAATAATCTTACCTCAAGTTGATGTTTATAGGTATTGTAGTGAATTAATCATAATTGAGATTATGAATAATAGAGGAAAAGGTACCTGTCCTTTTTTCATTCTTTTTTTCTGTCATTATTGAGACACTACTATAATGTTTACACATTCTGCTGAGAATAAAGCCCATAAACAAGATAGGCAGAACACTGCTCTCCTGTAGCTTATATTCCTGGGGAAAGGACAATTGTGCTGCATGCTAAAAAAGCAAGATAGGAAGCTCTAAGTGTGTACAGCTGGGAACCTGCACTTAGTGAAAAGGAGGGGGTAGATGGACAGCATGAAGACAGCCTGGAGAAAGGTAATTCTATGTCTGGTAATTCTATGTCTAAATTACAAGAGAGGGAAATTCTTTCAAAAAGCAAGTAGAAGAATAGAAACTATAAGCCCAGAGACAAGTAGCCTTTAGAACTTGCACGACCCTTGTAAGCAGCTTGGTCTTTAGCCTAAAAGCAATGAATTGCCATTGAATTGTTTTAGACTGGAATGTCACATGATCAGGTTAGTTTTATTTGGTTTTACTTTAAAGATTATACTGATTTCTCTGCAGAAATTGGATTAGAGGGAACCAAGACTGGATATTAAAGGAGGTTATTGCAATCACCCAGAAGTAAAAGTGACGGCTTTTGAACTAGGTTGGTGGCAAAAGAGATGGAAAGATATGAATATATTTGAAAGAAATTTTGGAGGTGGACTTGGCAGACCTTACTGATTAACTGGATATTGGCTATGCAGTATTAAGATTTATCTATAGAGATGTGTTTCTACAAAAGTTTTTCTTTTTTGTAAACCAAGTACTTCTCTGAAGTCGTTTTTGAATAGTGCAATAAACATTTTTTTCCATTAAATGAAGGATTTATCAGCTTTCTAATAAGAATTTTTTCGCTTTTTCTTTACTGAGTACAGTTGATTTACAATATTGTATTAGTTTCAGTGTACGACACAGTGCTTCAAAATTTTTATAGATTACACTCTACTTTATATTTATCACAAAATATTTGATGCATTTCCTGTGCTATACAATATATACCTGTAGCTTATTTATTTTATACATAGTAAATTTGTACCTCTTAATCCTCTACCCTTATATTTTCCCTCCCCTTTCTCCATTGGTAACCACTAGTTTGTTCTCTATATCTGTGAGTCTATTTCTTTTTCGTTATATTCACTAGTTTGTTTTATTTTTCAGATTCCACATAAAAGTGATAACATACAGGGCTTCCCTGGTGGCGCAGTGGTTGAGAGTCCGCCTGCCGATGCAGGGGACACGGGTTCGTGCCCTGGTCCGGGAAGATCCCACATGCCACGGAGAGGCTGGGCCCATGGGCCATGGCCGCTGAGCCTGCGCGTCCAGAGCCTGTGCTCCGCAACGGGAGAGGCCACAACAGTGAGAGGCCCGCGTACCAACAACAACAAAAAAAAAGTGATAACATACAGTATTTTTTCTTCTCTTTCTGACTTTAGTGTAATAAATATTTTAAAACAAAATAAGATTTTTTTTCTGGCCACGTGGCAAGAGGGATCTTTGTTCCCTGACCAAGGATCCAGCCTGTACCTCCTGCAATGGAAGTGCAGAGTCTTAACCACTGGACTGCCAGGGAAGTCCCCAAAGTAAGATTTTGTAAACATAGTAGTTGAGCCCTTAGCTTACTAATTTATTTTTTCAAAATAAGTTATTAATATTTGACTATGAGTTAAAAATGCATGTCAGAACATTATTTATATTTCAGCATACAAAAGTTGAACAGAAACATATATTTATATATAAATGCATATATATTCTGTTCTTGTTAAAATATGAATGTATTTAATCAAGATAGAAGAAATAAACCAAGAAGTAAATATGCAAGGACTGCAAAAAACATATTTTTTGAAAAAACATAAAATCATCTTTGAAAGAACAAAGTACAGACTTGTAAATACACATGCTTAAAGTACACCTAGACACACACACTCACACACAACTGTTGTAAAATTGAGAAGAAAGTAGAGTTATCTAAAGCATCTGCTTACCACAAAGCCCAGCCCTCCATCCTATCATGTAAGTTTCCTTCTCAGCACATGCTTTCACATAGTTGCCTAAAATCGTGCACAGGCAGTCTTTACTATTTTCACAAGTACAAGTATATTTTTTGCATTCCTTTAAAATAAGAAACAAATTTATATTACATTATGAAAATATTCAGAACAGGAAAACTGTGTATAACAAATCAGTTCACAACCACTCCTCTTCCCTGAAAAACGTATGTCCTTGAAACTTTTGGAATTACTTCTTTTCAAAAATATACAAAATAGCAAATCAATTATTAAATGAGTTTTCCAAGAACTTAGAAAAGACAGAAAAAGAAACTTATTCAAGACTTTTCTCATTTGGGGTTATTTTCCAGTACCTCTTTTTGTTTTGAGTTGGTATATCTAACAATTGAATAAATTAGTATAATCCAATGTTAAATTTAAACATATATCTTAATCTACTGACAATGGCTGCTATTTGAACATTTTTAATATCTCATGCTGCTTTTAATATATTATCAAAATATTTCTCAAAAAAAGCTGTTAATATCAGACCCTCACATACCTCTTGATATGGTTTAGGGTCCACAGCTGAATGGCAGGAAGCAAAAGGCCCACTCAAATCAAGAAGAATTCCACAGTGCCTTTCAGCAAACCTTTCTGGAAGAAAATTAATGAACCACATATTAGATCAAAAATGTCATAATTTTTTGATTAAAAGAGAAAGTGTAAATTTTTAACTTTTGTCTTTATTAAAACAGTTATGTTTTGTTTTTTTTTTTTTTAAAGAAGATGTTGGGGGTAGGAGTTTATTACTTAATTAATTTATTTTTGCTGGGTTGGGTCTTCGCCTCTGTGCGAGGGCTTTCTCTAGTCGTGGCAAGCGGGGGCCACTCTTCATCGCGGTGCGCGGGCCTCCCACTATCGCGGCCTCTCTTGTTGCGGAGCACAGGCTCCAGACGCGCAGGCTCAGTAGGTGTGGCTCGCGGGCCCAGCCGCTCCGCGGCATGTGGGATCTTCCCGGACCGGGGCACGAACCCGTGTCCCCTGCATCGGCAGGCGGACTCTCAACCACTGCGCCACCAGGGAAGCCCCAACAGTTATGTTTTTAAAGTGTTTTGCTATAATTTGTTATCACTATATACAAAAATAGCATGATATAATCAGAAACTATTTAAACTTAGAGGAAAATCTTTATTAGCTTTGGACTTTTATATTAAATCAGTTAACATTTTCTGAAGGGCAGTTTCTATATAAAAATATGAATAAGGGAACCAGAGTATTTATTTATGTACCTTTTAATTTAAAATACATATTTATGTCAAATTATGAAATGTTAGTACTATCACCCAAGTAGGTCAGATCAGTGTTTCTGAAGGTCATACATTAGGACAACCAATATCAATAATTCAGATATGCTAATTTTATTTTTAACTGCTTAATTGATATTTGGTTGGTTTATAAATAACTAGTCTCAGATTAAATTAACAGAAGAGAAAATTCACAAAAATAGCATCTGAGTAGAAAATGTTTTGCTCAGTGATTTGCAGATTCTTAAGGATGATGACCATGACTAGGACAAACATTACTAAAATTTTTTTTAACTATTTGTTGATTGACCTTTAAAAGTTACTGTCACCAGGAAGCAATAAAGGAACATGACTGAACCTATTTAAAGGACATTGAGGCCAATTATGAGGCCAAACTTGCAACCAGGTTTCACTGTTTTTTTGTAAACATTATTAACATCTTATTAAAGTATAGTTTAATTTTCTGTATTTTATTTTATTAAGTTATATATAAAACACTGAAAATTGAGTCATTTACATATCTCTCAAAATTGTTAACATATAGTCTGCTTAACATAAATTGGCTTGGTTTCTATGAGATATATGTTTTTTACCTATGCTCATTTTTTTCATTGCAACACCCACAAAACAAAATAACAACAATTAAAACCGTGAAATATGTATTACCATGTTGATGTTAATGCATTTACCAGCTCATCTTTTAAATCAAAACGAATAGATGAAACTTTCAAAAGGAATCGCTTTAGTAATTTTTAAATATTATTAAAAACTGATCAGACGTTTGTTTCAAATATGCAAATTAATTTAGAAATAACTAATTAACATATTATCCTAATACATCTTAACTTACCTTCCGTTGCATTCCATTACTTATGAAAGAAGCAACATAAAGTGAAGTATGTATTAAAATCAGCAATACTAGGGGAACAATCAGAGAAAGACTTGGACTCAAAACACTTGGATTACACCTTATTAAGAACACCCTATCTAAACTCCATTATCACCATCTACATTAATGGAGATAATAACCTCATCTATGTCCTTCATGAATATTTGTGGAAATAAATTGAACTAATAGGTATGAAAGTATTTGGTAAGCTAAAACATGAGCTGAATCATACAAGTGTACAGTTTTCCCATTAAGATCTATATTTGAGGTTTGGTATACATGATGGCAATGGTTAGGAGACCTGGATCTAACTATAGCTGCATCATTAAGTGTCTCAGCAGTTACGGTGAGTCTCACTATTCAAAGAAATGATGACTTCTACAACTAAATAAAATAGGAATACTAATAAACTAAGTGATAGGTAAAGTCTCCTCTAACCCTATTATTCTATAACCATGGAGAAAACTGTATAAGGAGGAAAAGAGTAAGTACAGAAAAAGACAGCTGTGTCTTTTCCTCCCTCCATTGCCCAATGAGACATGTTTTCTAAGAGTGTCATCAACCAGCCCGATTGTTTCTCCACTGTTCCCCCTAAAACTGGGATAGTACAACAAATGCTAGCTGAAACCAGGATTATCTGGTAGTCTCATATTATTACCAGAATAAGTTTATAATTCCAGTACCAAATATCTAATTACAGAGTTTGATGTTCAATTAACATTACCTTTTTCTATACTGACGCATGAAGCAGTGTTTCCTTTAGGACAAGGCATCATTTCCCAAGAATTAGCAAATGCCTGAGATGTCTTCTCTAATATATTCTGACTTGACATGAAATCATCCTCTGCTCTGTTGTTGTAGGAACCACAGAGTCCTGTATAGAGCACAGAACAAATTTTAGCATTTTCTCATCTTCTTTTTGGATTCATATTCAGTTCTTTACTCAAATCAAAACATGTATAAGCCACCTGAGAGTATTGTCTTTCTTATCTGGACCCTTCTGACCCATGAGTTACATTTTTTTTCTGTGTATAAATGTCACCTTCTTAAGCAAAAGTATATTGCAAAAATTTAGATGGTTTTAAATGAGTAACTGTAGGATTTGCCGTCGTTTCTTTGTTTTGTTTCATATTTGGACAGTATGTAAGAGCTGATTTCTATAACAGAAAAACTCAGTAAAAGAAATGTAATCTATGAGCAGAAAGACAAGTTATAATAGCTTGTATTTGAAACTTGATTTTCAAAGGTTTATATGTATAGTATTTTCATTTATTCTTCTACAAGTCAAAGCTTTAGTAACATATATTAGCAAAATGAAATAACAAAAATTATCAAATCTCACTTAATAAATCCTTAATTTAAAAACCTTAAAAATTTTAAATTGTTGAAAACCATTAGGAAATAGATTTTGTAATAAATAAAGCTGTCCTCACTGTATGTTAGAATTATTTTACTGCAATATGGAAGGAAAGATTAAGTTAAAATGCCTTATGGTCTAATGTCATTAATTGAGACAACTGAAAATTACACTAGATGTTTACAAGAGCGCCTTGGAAATAAAAACATATCTAGACGACTTACCTACGGTGTCTGTGAATTGGTTGGGTGGCATGGAAACATATAATTGCATCACAGGAACAATTTGTATTTGCAGTTTTCCATGAAAGTATGTTTCTGCTTGAAGGTATGAGGAAGATGCATTGGAGATCTGTATTTTTTCTGTTAAAGTAATAATTTATATTAATAGCAACAATTGACATATTAAACAGTTTTTGATTTCTTAAAATGCTTTTATACTTTAATAGATTTTAAAAAGCAGAAGCATTTAATATCCTTAAAGATTGAATAAATTAATGCATTTTATATTTATTTTAAAATGGTATTATTAAACTTACCTGAATAATAATAACCTTGATTTCTAATCTTGTCATTTGTGACTGTTCCATCTCTATTGAATATGTATTTTTCAACTGGAACAGACTAATATTTAAAACACATTGTTAGTTCATATTAATTTACAATATTAATTCATTTTAGTGTAATATATGAACCTGAAATTTTTTTCCATAAAAGTTTAATTGTAATGGATTAATTTATAAATATCTAAAATATAGATCATTTTTAAAGCATTTCTTATATCAATTCTTTGAGGAGAATTATAAAGGACTTTTCATCCCTGATTTGTAGATGAGGAAGCCAAGACCCAAGAAGGTAACTTGGATTTCCAAAGGTCGAACCACTTGTAAGTACCAAAGATCAAGCTAGGTGACCTCCCCACCATATAGGTCATCTCCACTTAAAATGATAATTCCAAATACATGAAATTCTAAACAAATATAAATGTCTTCTTAAATGGGCCATAGATTTTAATAATCGAATAAGCACATAAGGCTGACCTGTAATTAGCACATTAGTTATGTGTCTACGTTAATTTTGATATACTTAAGGATCCTTGGAACTATCCAGCTCTTCCAGAGACTTTACCAATCTTATTTATGCTTTGAATTTACACAGTAAAACCTCTCTTTTACAACCTGAAAATTCTGAATTTGTGGAGTAACTGATTCAATTTTGCTTTAGGAATCTGATTACTTACCGAATTCAAGAGGAGTGTAACACTATTTAAGCACGTTCCTGACTGACCACTTGGACATGGACGAAGCTCAACACTAATAGACCAATCTTTATCCTGTTAAAAAATGCATTTCATGTAAATGTTTATTAAAATGTCATTGAATATATGCTATTACTATGTGATTCATTCACAATGCATGTTTGCATTTCAAATATGCAAAAGGCTTACATCTTATCATTCTGCTCTGAAACTAGAAACCTAGTTCAGTCAATGGCACAGTCTAGGATTGGCCAAGAGCTTTACAGATGGTTCAAGTTTCTTGCATCTAAGACTATCTAAGTAGTCTATAACTGGTGGATTTTCATAACATTATTTTTTTTTCTTTTAGCTTTACTTTTCGTCTTCTCCACAGGAATTGTGCTGCATTATTGAGACTAATAGGACTTAGAGGGAACATAGCTTGTTTATTCTCTGGAAAAATCCATGATGTCAACTTAAATCCAATGAGAGAGGTATTTAATTTGTCAACCCATAATAAAAGTCATGCCAAACATTGACTTCCAGTTTTCATTTCAAGATCTAGGAATCTCTAATCTATAAGAAGCAAATATTCTATATATTTTTACATATTTCCCTCTCACTTTGCCCATCCCCTATTCTCATGGATTATGTGAGGAGTATTACAAAAAAGGAAAGAAGATTTGGAAAACTGACCTTTGATAGCAGCAACTACATTTTTCAGATTACTGGTCATTGACCCACATCTCTCACTTCAGGAGTCACAAATTCTGCTCATCTTTGTTTCTGACCAGGAAGATTCAGTAAAATTTCCTGTTCTCATGCTAGCTAAAGGTACAAGCTACGAAATAGAATCCCCCTTTTATTGAACTCCAGATTACTTAAAATTTTAATATTGAAAAGAGTTTAAATGTAAGGATAACCTCTATCATACTGTTATATTATAAAAACTAAAAATAAATGTAAAAGAATAATGATGAAAGAGGAAGATCCTTTATGGAATGTAAAAGTTAGTTTCATTTGAGGCATTAATGAACACATGCAAAGAAAAGTAGAAAAAGGAAAACTTTTCCCGGTGTATTTAGAAAATTATTAGCAATGAAGGAGATTTTGATTGTTTTTGTTTATCAAGAATTTCTAAGGAGCACAGGTAATAATCATTGTCAATGTCAATATGTGACCGAAAGCAGATACTGAAATACATAACCAATGATTGAAGGGATGTTTGTTATTTTTAATAGTAAATAAAGATGAAGATTGTGTTTTTAAATGGCTAAGAAATAGTTTGATGTGTCAGTTTTCTCAAGTGTTGTAGACTGTTACGTACATGGATGGCCAAAAAGTGACAGTTTCCATGATGATTGTATTTAACACCATCAAAGGTGGTAATCAAACTTCCTTCCACCTTACATCTTCCAGGACATAACATTTCAGTGCAAGACCACTTTGCTTCTTGGCATGTGCTGTTAAAATGCAATGGTTATGTTAAAGGTCATCAATTATGTTTTCTCTATGGTGAAAATAAATAACACAACATTAAAAAATCATAACTTAAACTACGACATCTAGTTAAGTTTTCTTACACTATTTTCATCCCCTACCCAACATCTCAGCTTTGATAAAATGTCTCATTGACCATGGTATCCTGGTATTTTAAAAGACTGTAATTCCATTGACCAAAATAATAACTTCTGCCTGCATTAAACATATAAAAACTTGTAAACTGGATTTCAGGAGTTTGTTTAAATGGAACACATTTCACTATTAGTATTAAAACACCTGTTACATGCTACATTATAGACCTGCACTGTCCAATATAGTATAGAGACATAGCTACTGATTATGTGAAATGCGGCTTGTCAGTCCAGATTGAAATCTGCTGTAAATGTAAAATACACACAGACTTCTAAGACTTAATATGAAAAAAGATTGTAAAATCTCTCAACATTTTATACTAATTTCATGTCGAAATGATAATATTTTGGATATGTAAAGTACATGATTATAATTAATTCTACTTGTTTGTTTCTTTTTGCTTTTTAAAATGCATCAACTAAAAGTGTTAAATTATATATGTAGGTCATATTTGTGGCTCACATTATATTTCTCTTGGACAGCACAACTCTACACATTCAATAAATCATAGCTCTTGTTATTCATAATTATTATTAATATATTATTACCAGACTAACAGAACATTGCCTATTTATTGAGAAAATATTACAGTATTAATAATATATTAGTTTTCATTTAGTCAGTTTATTTCCTTACAAGGACACAGTACATTCTAGAAAGTCCTCTGAAGTCCAGCAGATATGTGGAGTTTCAGAGAAAAGGCATAATGAGGAACAGGGAAATCTGTCTGGTCAGAATATTGTTCCTGAATGTGAAAGGAAGAATCAAGCTATTCAACTAAAAGAGAAATAATCTACACTAACGTTTGGCACATTAAAATCCTATCTGGAGGTTTGGAGAGCACTGGTTTAATGGGATACAATTAGCAAAGTTTATATTTTTGTTATTGCTGTTGCCTCTTCTTCCCTTTCTCCCCCTCACCCCATTCCTTTCCAGCCTTCCCCCAAATTTGCAAAGCAACTTTATTTTCCTTATGTAACGTAGTAATGTGGATAAGCTTTACACCGATACTTCTTGTGGCCAAGGTGACAGAAAGTACCAATAAAATGTCAAAAGTATAGAATCTAAAAAAAAAATCCTATCTGGATTAAATGCATCTTCACCAATGTAGCCTCATATAAAAATTATTTGAAAAGTGTTGGGTTGTTTCTAATTGTATATTTTTAAATATTCTTGGAAATTAGCATATTGTTTCATTATTGTAACCATACTTTTGTATTATGCTTTGCTCTGTTTTGCAACCACCAATCGGTTTACTATTCAAAACACTATTTTAGTTAGTAAAAAAACATTGTCTTTTAAAGATACAAAGAAAGCTCATATATTTTACATAAAACACAAAGCTTTCCTCAAAAATTGAAAGACAGAATATCAACACAGAAAATGCCAGAAGTTTGCTTTTTTTTTTCTGAAAAGTTTATTTTACATGTGGATTTAGGGAATTACTTCAAATTACATTAAAATATTAGTATTATGTCACTATCAATAAAATGTAGACCAAAAGCACACACACATACCACTGAGAACCACAAGAACCTTCACGGATTTCTCCTGACTGATACACCTTTCCATTAGATTCACAGGGACAATCAGCCTTCAACACGCATCTCCCTTTCTCTCCAATATCATCCAATAGATAACCTAGAGTATATTATATAAAGTTAATCTTGAAACTATATAAACATCAGTAAATTCTCAAGCAGTGTGTTGCAAAATCACTTTTGAGGTTGTTCTTTCAAGTGTAAACATGCACTTAAAAATGATAATTTCTATTTAAGAAATTTGAGAACTGGCAAGAGTATAGACAATTTTCGGAGCCACAGAGCAGTCCTTTTGAGCCTAATACAGAGCTAGCGAATCATCTGTGTAGTACCATGGCCCTCAGGTATTGTAGAGACAGAAATGCACATTAACTTTAAAAGTCTCTCTACCCCTCCCCTGCAGTATGCTAGAAGGATGGATTATAAATAGATAATAATTTATTCATTAAATATCTTGTTAGAAACAATATCCCACTATAACTGAGTCACTTCATTTTCAATTGTTTTAGTGTAAATAGTATTACCTTCTGGGCAGGTGCAGCCACTCACACATTCAACGCCTTGAAAAGGAGCCACATTAGAACAAGTTGCAGGATTTGAGGGACCACATTCTTTGTAGATATGTTTTTCTGGGCATCTAGGTTTTTCTGGAGAAATATAGAAATATGTATACATGGAAAATAAATGTGATAAATACATAATATTCTAATGTGGATCTTTTCAAATGGGATTCTTTGAGTCTACTTTTCAAGATATGTCAGTTTTTAAAGATATTCAGTACTAAATTATGCCAATTTCCTATGCATTATTTTATGATACAATATTTAATTTGGAGGAAATGTATATTATATAGTATCATTTTACCTTACTTTGAAATTGATATTCTATTTGTATTTTAACTTATAAAGACTGAACTAAGTATAAATGAAAAGTATATTCATATTTGTATGAAACTCATTTAGGTTTTCTAATTTTCTGAAAAAAATAATTACTCATCAACATACTTTTGATAACTTTTTCAGTTATTTTTTACAGAGTTTTTACAGAATTTCACAGAATTATTCATTTTTCCCAGTGACTTTTACTAATTATAAAGTTCCAAATTAAGATCTTAACACAAAGCACTTGTAGCAAGTAACCCCACAAAATGGACCTCAGTTTCCTCACAGGTACGTGTCAGAGACAAGATTATGGTCTCTGAGGTTTCTTCCAGGGCTTAGGCATTTGAGAAGATTACTTTGAAACACATCCCAGCTTTAAGTGCTATAGAAGCTTCCTGATTTGGAATCTACAATATATTTGAAACCTACCACAAACCACATCGGGATCGTCTCTCCAGGATACATAGGTGCCGGGACCATCTGATGAACAGAGGCGGGACAATTCTGCATAAGTGTCACAGGTGGATTTTTTGTCTCTACTTTGGCAGTACTCATCAATGCAGATCATTTTGTAGTTGTTGGATAAAGTGCCAACCTTTCCACATTTCTCAAAGTAGGTTCCAATAATTTTGTTACAGTGCTAGGAAATAAAGCATGAAGTTTTAAGAAAACATAGGAAAAATGGAGAACCAAATGAGTATTTTGGGAAAGATAAATTCAGAAATTTATTTTGCATAATACCCTGTAGCTTTGACAGGAAAATTCTTGAACACTGGTTGAAATGGGGAGTTTTGAATCATTACATTTGGTACAGTGACTCCTAAAAGAAAACTTCACCTCTGATACTTTTGATTGCTATATAAGGACTTCAAAATTTGTTGTACCTAAACTCATCCAAAATTTCTCTAAAAGTGACATGAAGTTTAGAACTTGAGAAAATGAAAGGGGTGAGAAAAGGAAAGGTTGTCAATGTCAGAGATTGGGATGGTGAATGATTGACACCACAATACACAGAGGGATATTGACCCTTTAACTGTCAGTCTGCTTATATTTGATGAGCAAAAAAATAAAATGGACTGATTCTGTGCTTTCTTGGTGGGGGCCATGTGAGTCTGCTCTGGAAACAACATATCTGTTCTCATGTTGTTTAAGGAAGTAAAGACATATTGTCAAGCACAAAAAGTTCAAATTTCAAAATATTTTAATTACCACATAGCTTTTTGCTATCTTAACTATGTTTGTTTTCAGAGAAATATAAAAGCTACTAGCAAGCAAATAACACAGTTTGCACCAATTAAGCCCCAGGACAACTGATAACATTCTCCAAGTGAGGTATAAAATTAAGTGAAACGAAATCTTCAAAGATTGTTTTTTTTTTTTTAATGTACTATACTTTGTGTATATTTCTTATTAGATTACAGGTTTCTTTGGAGCAAGAAATAGAACTTTATAATTTCTAGGCTTAACACAATGTCTTGTACATAGTAAGTTCTTACTAAATACACATTGGCTTTAATATAAATTTGTATACTCATTCAACTAACATTTTTGAGCAACCAGGCATAAATTCTCACACACTGTGCAACTACCACAACAGTAAAACCTAATCTCTGTCATCACAGAGCTCAAAATCTCTTAGGAAACATGTGAGAAAAACATGAGGAATTTTTATAGATCATAAGTACCAATGAGTGACATAGGGTAACAGAGGAAAGAGAAAGCAATTCTAACTGCAAAACTCAAGGAGCATTTCACAAGGAAGATAGCAGATGACCTTAGTTTGCTTTGCTAAAAGATGACAAGGTGGTTATAAATACAATACCCATTGTCAATTAAAACACAAGTCTCTTCTACCTATACTATTCATACATATCTTGGTCTTGAGAATTTTGTTCTAGATTGAAATAAGAATATGTGAAAATTCCTTCAGTCATCAAATAAGTGCAATCTACCAAATTCAACATTAAGAGTTTCTGCAAGTGCAGAAAATTCAGAATAAATGATGACTATTTTCAAGTGGTGTAGTCAAAAATATTATCTGTAACTTTTTCAGAAAGAAGGTAAAGTACACTGGAGATGACAATTCAGACTGGCTATCTGGGGCGAAAGTAAGGGAGTGAGAGCAGAAAGTAGTTCTTAGAAATGCACTACAGGGATTTCTAAACTGTAAGAGTCAAGTCAGTCCTTATTAAGAAATAATCATGGAGAGGTGAAGCATGTCAGTTTACAGACCAACTAAAACACTGTTCAAAGGAAATTAGAATTGTTACACTCATATACAGCAAATATCATTTTAAAAAAAAACACTTATTTTAGCATCTACAACTAAACTAAAGCAGAGAAGCAGACCACAGGGACATTGGAGAGGAAGCAATGGCAAAATTCTAATAAGGTCTGAGTATTAGAAAAGGATGTTGGCTATCCAAATTGAAACGAAAGAGAATATTGTTGAAATCTGCTATTAAATGAAATATATATTTCTTACATGCACTCCATCTTCACAAACTTGATAGCTTTTGGTAACAGCTTTGGGACAATTACCAGGAATTTTACTATTGTCAATGTGCTCATTAATATCTTCTCCTTGAAAAGAAAGCAATGTTAACTTCAAGATATTCATTTTATATATATATATATATATATATATATACACATTATTTTTAAGATAAATATGGACTTGACAATATAAATATATTTTTTTATTTTAACAATTTCTCATTCTATAGACAAATGCAAATTGTTAATTGTTGGATTTATCCAAATATGAAAAATTACTTTATAATTTCCTTTTGGGAGGCAATTTTCTTAGACAAAATGCATTGAAATCTTACCTGGAATGCTGTTGAAGTCACCACAAAGACCACAAGTTGGATACTGCTTGTGAAGAGTGAGCTTTAAAAAAAGATTACATGTATGTTTATAAAATATTGAAAATATCTCAAGACAAAGTTTAACCAAACCAAAAGACAGGCCCTCTTCATGTTCAATTTTACCTAAGCTGGTTACTTAGGAATGTATTACAGGGCCTTTTCTAAAGGATTTAGATTTAGAATTTGGCAAGATCCTGACTTCACTTTTACTAACTGTGTCTTTGGGTGGATTATTTAACTTTTATTAGCCTGAATTTCCTGAGTTCCATCATCTGTAAAATAAGATTAATAACCATATTTTAAATATTAGATAATCCTTAGTGCCTGATACATAGAGATTTCTCAATAAATCTTAGCTCTTATTTTCCTTATATTGTATTATTTTATAACTGAAAGTAAAGAACAAAAAGCACAAACTATAAGAAGATCATAGATGGACTTACTGAGAGTTTATTATTTTCATCCCACATTAAAGACAGGATTCCTCTACGGCTATTCAGAACATTATGTTCTCCATATTTCTTAATGTGAATCATTTTATTGTCATATGGTATCTGTACACTGAAAAGTATAAAATACAAGTACATATAAAAGGTGTAAGAACAGTATTATTACAGCATGTTTTTTTCTGGTAATTCATGTTTCTATATTTAGTATCATAAATATAATACTGCTAATGAATAGTAAAGTTTTTTTTTTCTGATCATTTCAGAAGAAGAGACACAATGGCTTTCATCTGATTTTGGAAAGACTTGCAAGGAACAATGAATAAATCTTTGAGGCTTTGGAGAATTGAACAAGAAGAAACTGGTCCATTATAAGAATAAAATGATTAAATAATTTGAAATGTTCACAAGCAGAATACCATGCCTCACTTTCTTATCCTGAAAAATATTCAAATATGTCATCCCTTCCAAATATAAATTGCTACTTCTAAAAACAATGGCCTAAGTTTCAATGTATTGTAAAAGCTCAAATTTTTATTTAGCATTAAACATGCAAATGAAAATTGAAATATTCTATTAACAGTTTTGTTGAATATGCATGTTGCCCCAAATCTAGATACTCAAAATAGTCAAACAACAGAACTACTCTTTTTTTCCCACCTTGTGATAGGAATAAATATAATATCTTATAATCCCACATATAGCAAAGTCTTATACATTTTACAAGAACTTATTATAAATATCAATATGAGCACCAAAATAGGAAGAGTACTATCTCTCCCCTAATAAACCTTTTATTTTCTTTTTGCTCAGGTTACTTCAAGTGATTCTATAGCCTTTATTCAAAACACTGTGACATTTACCTTTCTCCATTAACTAAAATGATATTGCCAACAATAGAGATGACATTACTGTCTACTATAACTGTTATTTTTTCAATCTCACTATCATTGTTTCGTTTGATCTCAATATTGAACTCTCCTCCAGATTCAACACAGTGACGGCAGAAACTATACGTGCATGAAGACTCAAAGGAAAAGACACGGCCGTTGAAATCTTTATATGCTCCTTTGCCCCAAGTAGAAACTTCACCTACAAAATATTTAGGATAGAATATTCATTATTATTTAGAACAATTCATGTAGCTTCTAGTTTCGGTTTTTTAAGTGTTTAGGTACCAAGAAAAAAAATCACTGAAAAGTACTATTCTCACATCCACCTTAAGTCTGTATTTTTCTTTCTTATATACTGCAAAATGTGCTAAAAGTAATACCTGAGTACTTGCAAATACCCAAAGTTGGCTAAAACAAAAAAAGTAAAACATCTTGTTTCCCAGTGGAAAAGGGAAATTGTCTCTACTACGGGAAGGGATATATGGAGGGAAGCTGTGGTCTGTTTGCTCGTTTGTTTTGCTTTTTGTAGAGCTAGTTTTTCTAATGTTGTCTGAGTGGGTTATCATTAATATTAAATAAGTATAAAGAATTATATTATTTCTCTCTATACATATATGTGTATGTACATATGTATATGTGTGTATATATGTTATGTGTATGTGTGGTGGGTGTCTGTGTCTGTGTGTGTGTATAAAACAGATAGATGATGGAAAAAATTTTTAAACCAGTTTCAAATTTTCGATACTTTGAAACCTCATTAGGTACTGGTTGTCTTGGTCATATAAATATGGTTATAAATCAGAGTCATTTTTACTTACCAATAGTTGTGTTTGTTTCTGAGTATTTGGGGGTTGCTTCTGGAATATGGGTTCCTTTTCCTATTCAACACAATGCATAGATTACTTAAATTACAAAATTGACTTTAAATATACAGGATATTTGGTTTTCTACATGGGAATTTAAAAGTTGGTTATTGAAGGCCATCAGTGGGTTTTTTTAATCCTAAATATATAATTTGATTTTGTGACAGCTATGATTTGTCAAAGCCATATGTATGATTATCTGTGAAACCCATATTTTTTCTTGTAGCAATCAGCCACAATATGTTCAGAAATCATTAACAGTTTATTCATTTTGGGTCATGTACAATTAATAACATATGCTGCATTCCTTACAGAACTATATTTTCAACTTCAAAAATAGAATATTTGTAGTCTATTTTTATTGGAAAATGCTACCCAAACAGGCCCAAGATAGATTTTATTAAATCAGCCTACTGTATAATACTAATAACTCAATCATCTATATACAAAAATAATCAATTCTCCTGACCAAAGGGAAAAATTCATAACCTTGAAACTTTGTTTCCCATTATCATTTATTTCCAATGCATGGACCCTTTTATGCAACCAAGTAAACACATGAAGTCTTAGAGCAAGGTTTAGAAGCAAGCAGAATAGAATAGTAACAACAATTTTAAAAAGTGAACATTTTGATAGAATTTTAAAATATTTTTCACAATGCCATTTATGTATATCTTGAGGCCACTTCTCTTTGCCCAGGTTGAGTGATAATAGATTAAATTCTTAATTTATTTATAAAATCATTCTTTAAATACTATATCTAAAATATAAAGGGGAAGTTGTATTGTTTCATTTAGGTTCTATTAAGATATAATTTAATCTTTCTTATTCAAAAAATTGTTTCAAATATCCAATTGGTCATCTAAATTTTAGTACTGGAAGAGGAGAAGCACTTAGATGTTCAATGCTACATGAGAAACACATAATAATATCAAGTCCTAGCAAATCAATAATCAACAGAACATCTTACATATACATTATAAACACTGAACATTAAAAATCAAACTACCTGGAGTGCTGAGTAGTCCAGAAGTACTGTAGTCAGATGAGCTTGTGACATCTATTTAATACAAAATGATTAGGCTGTTTATGTGTATAATTTTATCTGGTAAAATATGAAAAAAATATTTTTAGATCTGATGTATAAACCATAGGTCCAAGTTCAGCAATGGTATGCTAGCAGACTTAAAACCACGTGAAGCTATATAAGAAAAAAATATTATCAACTCAACAACCTGCTGGAGTAACAAAATTATAAGCCTCACTATTAAATGAACTGACACCAAATTACTTTATTCCAGATAAATTGCCTTAAAACTTGTTCAGGGAAAGAGAAAAGGGTTGTGTAGACAGGGCTCCAAGTCTGATATTTCAGTTTCAACCAAACTTACTCCCACTTTGAATTGTTTTACACTTGGGAAACCTAGGTACCATTTCAAGATTTCAACTGAATAAAGGATTCTGCATTCACAGAAACTGGAAGTATTAAAACTATTAATCTAGATGAACTGAGATGTTCAATCTCAAGATGTCTGATATCAAGAGACATTAATGTCTCTGTCCCTTAGTAACAGAGACTGAGAGGATATCTGAACTACCGGCATCAGAGCCAAAGTCTTTATGTCTACCCCCAACAGATGTACTGCCACTCATTCTATCCCCTCCAAGTTCATTGATTCCAAATCCCTGTTGGCCAAAAGCCCCTAATTTGGATTCTAAGTTTCCAGAGCTATCACCAAAAAAGGTATTACCATTTCTCAAATTGGTGTCACCTGCAGAATATAAAATGACTGTCACAGAGTATATTGAAAATATTTTATGATTCAGAAATTTGTATGCACAAATATGAGATATCAATAACTAGATCATTGGAAATGGATCCTTCAGATCTAATCACTCAATTTCCTTCAACTGTTTTGCTACTAAAGTCACCATCACCAAATGAACTCAAACCAGAAGCTCCAAAACCAAATGCAGCATTGCCCTTCCCTGCTCCAAGTTCCTAACTAAAGACCCCGTTCCAACGGATGAAAAAAAATCAAGATGTTATTAAAATTCAATCTTTAATAATTAGTTAGTTTGTTGTGAAATGTTATTTAGAGAAAAGTGTTTCCACTACTTAGTTAATTTAATTAACTTAAAATTTGCCAGAATGAGTCTTTATTGGAATACCTGACCTACTGACATCAGATCCAAGGCCTTTAAATCCAGCCCCAACAGATGCACTGCCACTCATTCTATCCCCTCCAAGTTCATTGATTCCAAATCCCTGTTGACCAAAAGCCCCTAAATTGGATTCCAAATTTCCAGAGCTATCACCAACAAAGGTATTCCCAATTCTCAGACTGGTGTCACCTGAAGAATATAAAATGATCATCACAGAGCCTACTGAAAACATTCTATGATTCAGAAGTTTGTATACACAAAAATGGGATATCAATACCTAGATCATTGGAAATGGATCTTTCAGATCTAATCACTCAATTTCCTTCAACTGTTCTGGTACTAAAGCTGCTGTCACCAAATGAACTCAAACCAGAAGCTCTAAAACCAAATGCAGCATCGCCCCTTCTAGCTCCAAGTTCCCAGCCAAAACACCCTGTTCCAACTGATGAAAAATCAAGATGTTATTAAAAATTAATCTTTTTAAACTAATTAATTTGTTGTTAAATGTAAAGAGAAGTATTTTAACTAATTAATTTAATTAATTTAAATTTTTTCTGGAATGAGTCTTAGTTGGAATACCTAAGCTACAGGCATCTAAAACCTATGGATTCACCCCCAGCAGATCCTCTACTGCTAATTTCACTCCAATCAACTCTACTGACTTCCAATCCCTTTTGACCAGATGTCCCCAAACCAAATGCTAAATTTCCAGAGGCACTGCTACTAAATCCAGCCCCTCTGCCTATGTTGGTGCCTATATGTTCAGCTGTCTGCTGAAATTAAAAAAGATTGTCACCAGGGAATATTTAGGTACAACTTATGAGTCAATACTTTTTATGCACAAAACCTAAAGAGTAGTACTTAGATCACTGGAACTTGATTTTCCAAAGCTCCCTGTTTTATTTTTACCATAGCTTTTTATTTTCAAGATCACTGACACCAACTCTGCGTGAGCCAGAATTACCAAGACCAAATCCAAATTAACCTGCCTTTTTACTATCAAGTCCAAAATCAAAAGACAAATGGAAACTTAAACTGTAATCAGGAGCAATAAACAAAGGATGTAAATCATTTGTGTTTTTTCTTAATAGAGTCTAGATCAGAATTCCTGAGCCTCTGAAGTGAGAGCCAAAGCCAAAGCCCAGCGAGAACAAACTCCTTGCTCTTCTTCCTGTTTCCACCAATTTCCACGTCTTTTAAGATAAGTTGCTCTGACACCAGAAATACCTATATTTACTGTACTTTATTGACCCTCACTTCTGTCACTGACTTTAATTTCCAAATATATAAAAAGTTATTTATCCACACCATTTTGTTTATTAAAAATATAATATAAAACAATATTGAAAACCATTTTGAAATAAAAATCACTATAACAAATTTTAACACTTTTGTTTTGCTTATCACCTCCTAATTCTTGACTGTAGATATACACATTTGACAGTTTCAAACATTCTTGCCTTTTCAAGACAACTAGTTCAAATATGAGTAATAGAACTTAAAAAGTCAAATTCATACAGAAACATGAGACCAAAAAGTTTCTGTTTCTTATGACAAAACTTGGGAACAAGAGAGTTTAAGTGGCTTTACCAAAGTCCACAGAAGGTTAGTAGAAAAGACTGGATAGAAACCGGATCTCTTCATTCCAGGTCCAAGTCCCTTCATAAAAGCATTCAATCTATTGTCCCTTCTAAAAGCATTCAATCTACTTGCCTCTTCACTAAAATGTTTAAATTGATTTCTGTTGAAGATAACACAGATCCTTTAAGAATCAAACATAGTTTAAAAATCTTTCCCATGAGTCCCTCCAACACTAAATCTGTATTGGTCAAAAAATAACCATCAGTTCCTCCTTTGCTAATTGATTACTTTTTCTGTCAAAAGCAGAAACTAAGAAACAACTTAGAATACTTGTTTCACTGGCAGCAGAATTCAGAGAACAGTTACATTCATTCATATTATACAAGAAATTAATCTATACACATTGCTTGAACTAGGCCTTCATTATAGTTTTGAATGTAACATTCCCTCCCTTCCACATATCTTTCCATATATGATTCCACACAGTGTAACTAGGGGTGTGCATGGCAACCAATTTACCATGAAGTTTGAGAGAATTCCATAAGAAAAGTGAAGCACTAGGTTCATTTAAGATAAAGTTTCAATATATTCTATAGAATATGAGCAAACAATTCACACCTCAGTGTTGTAAACAAGAGCAAATATCTGTGTTAACTTATTAGTCATACTGAGCTTGTCAATCCCAAAACAGATGACTGAACAGATAGGAAACCTTTGTGTCTTTCCTGAAGAGATTTCAACCGTATCCCTACACCTAAAACTGCTTCTCTCTTTTCAGTTATCACCACCTGGACTCAAATATTAAATTTTAATATAAAATATTGAAGTTATCTTCTTCACTGTATCTCCTTCTTTCCGACTTTTGCAGAGGTACAAAATACAGAAACTTCAGGGACCAGGCAAGTAAAGGAAAAGTTTGAATCAGCCAATAGGTAGAAGCATATTGAATCAGAGAGGACATGCCTCACCGAATGAAAATTAAAATTATTTTCCAAACAAAACAAAATTAAAGGCCACAAACAAACTGTCTAAAAACCCTACTTTATAATATTGCTTGGCAAACTGAGTATGCAATTTCAAGAGAGAATCTTGGTATAGAAAATGGATTGTGGTTGCCGACAGAAACATGAGAGATTCTGCACTAAAATTGGGTCCAGGAAGCATTTTAAATTATTAGTTTATAATCATAAAAATGATTGATCTTCACAATAATAGTAAGAAAGATAGCATAAGAAAATAAAAATTATCAGGAAGAATTTAATTTAATGTAAACTGCTTTGCCAAAATTCTCTTAAAACAGAATTCATCACTCTCATTGGCACTGGAATTAGTGCCTTTAGCTTTTCACTGTTACTATTAAGGCCATGTGCTGCTAATAAAACAAAGATGACTAGATTATCCCAAATGAAAAAAGCACTTCTAGGTCAGTATTTTTCTCCAACAGTACCTGCTGGGGTGTCTTTTAACTCTAAACTGTTGACATCCTGAGGTTCTCTCAACCTGTCTTCAGCTTCTCCTTGAGCACTAAATCCACTGTTAAGGAGTGAACCAACAAGAGATTTCTTTCTCCTGTTTGAGTCACAAAAGGATAAGCTACTGAGCAAAAAAGGACCTAATGCGAATAACAGAAGATTGTATTTGAAAACAGTATTGCTAACACTATAAAGGGTTATTGGATTGTGACACTATAAAAAGCCATATTTTATTTTGTGTAAGTGCCTTTACTCTGGTGGCACTTAGAACAACATACACCCCTTATTGACTTAATCACTATGCCCATATCTTTTTGTCATAGTTCTAAGACTTCAAGAAAGAGATGAATAGAGGTGTGAAGATTTAATTGATGTGTAGTAGAAATTCTTCCTCTCATGGACAGGGCAGAAACCTCCCCATCTGCTTCATTGTCTACCGCTAAGCTCCAAGTTCCATTGTTCAACCTCCTCTCATCAAAATATTCTACCATGTTGGATCCACACTGTCCTTGGCTTAGTAACAGCTGATAAATTTAAAATAACATACCTGATTCTCTTTTCCATATTTCTACAAAGAAAAAACGATGAAAACATTTACTCATAAATTAACATTTACTCACCTCCAAGTCTTAGCTTAAATGTCATCTCAGTGAGGCATACTCTGACAGTGTAAATTTGCAACCCCCATTTTAATCCTCCCAATTATCATTATATTACCCTAATTTATTCCATAGAAATTGTCACCCTGTAGTATATCATGTTTACTACTTATAATGTTTATTGTTTATGAACTGTCTCCTCCTTCCAGATTTTAAGCTCTATAAACTCAAGATTTTTGCCTGTTTTATTCACTGGGGTATTCCAGATGTCTTGAAATGTGCCTGAACCATAAAGGACACTCAATTAATATTTATTTAGTAAATGCATTCATCAACAAAGACCTTTTGTTAAGGTAATATACACTGAATTACATGAGTTATTTTGTGCTTTCTGTCATACCATTTATGTTTTTTTAAATCTCTATGATAAAATTAAAGTACTTTAGAATTAGGTCTTAATAACTATGATATTCTTGTAAATTTGTGGAAGACATGCATTTTGGTCACTAACTAGACAATAAAATAAAATGTGTGATTTGTAAGCAAAACTTGAAGACTATGTAAGAGAAATACAAATAAAAATAAAAGACAATTCTCTCTGTTGACAATAAGGGGAGAGACTCTCCTCGTTTTTAGATCATTTACTTTAGAAAATTGTGAGTTCTTTGTCTACATCTTTAAAATGTTTGTAAATCTTTGTAAAGGTTATATAAGCAACCCAAGAATGTTTCTTCGAGGGATTGGTGACCATCTTTTTGAAATGCTGTCATCAAGGGAGAGAGCTCCCCTATGTCCTAGGTGATATGAACATAACTTCAGCTGGTGTCTGGCTCCAAGCACAAACCTACCTCTTTTATGATTTTAAAGATACAAGAAAGTACTTTTTTTCTTATAAAGGCAATTAGCAAACACAGGTGGCTACCCCAACTACCAAGCAAATTTAGGACAAATCATGTGTGACAATTGGTGATGTCAAGTGCTCTTACTTGAGGACTAGTTATTGTTCATCTTGAGGACAGGTATGTAGTGAGTTGTATCTGCCTGGCTGTATAAAAGGGTGAGATTTCTTTCTGTCCTTGCAATCTCTCCATCAGATTGCCTGTGACGTGTATCACATTCTGGTTGAATGCTTATTCAGTAATAAAACTGTTTTCCTTCTCTTCTACTTTTGTGGAGAGGTTTTCTGGGGTGACAGGAGATTTTGTTTTAAATTATCTTTCCTCAACAACTCTTGCATTTCTTAGCCATTTTCCATGTTTACAGCAAAATTATTTTTCTATAGCAAACAATATACAGGAATAAAATATTAATGATTTTGAGAATAGTAATGAGTTAGTCTACTACGTAGTTGGATGAAGAGGCCCCCAACATTTAAAACATCATGAAATTATAATATTTACTTATTAGTGTTTGGTTTAGGAGGAATTCAAGTGCTGCTTAAATTACAGCCAATTTGTATTATTATGTTATTAAGTAATCCTCAAACCACTATTACATTTACAACTCTTCTCCATATAGAACTTTTTTCTTTTTCTGAGCTTTCCCTCTACCTGCCTTACTTCACTACACACTCTTCTCCTTTCCTCTTTTATCCTCTCTCTCTCACTGTCTTTCTTCACTGCCATGTACTTTTATAACTGCATCTTGAAATCTAAATATCTCAGTTTGATGGAAAAGCAGAAAGAAATAAGGCCATATTCAGTAGTGGGAAATATATGAGCTTTTGAGTCAAACTCATCTGGACTTCCAAACTTGCAATCAGAATGGCCTTTGATAGGACCTCCCTTAAACTCAGACAAGAGGGGTTCCTACTTTAAGCCACACAAGTTTCACTCTGGCCTTCCTTGAGTCATGGTCCTCCTTAGAGGGCAAAGAATACAGACATAGGGTCAGGTGGATATGCTAACCCAGAGCCAGGACCACCTTCCCTCCTCCACTGTAGATCATACTAAGGCCCTAGGGCCCTGTAGTCTCAAGCATGTTACTATCTTTCTCAAGACGGTCTTTCCAAGGTTAGACCACATCACAGAAATGAGAACCCCTAGGCCTGGGGGGATGGCCTGGAGGTGGCTGTTTATAGGAAAAGTAGATGGAACTGAGACATGCAGGTTAAGATATCCCTCTATGTGTGTGACAAAGCAAGGAATGGAAAGGGCAATGGGACAGGAACATTGGCAAGGGTACTGCCCATCCTATTCTTGGGTTGAATTCCAGTGATCTGAAAATTCTGCATCGGTATCAGGCCTTCCATGTTGTCACAAATATATTTTTGTCAAGGTGGAAGAAAAAACACATTTTAATTAGATGTTTTTCTTTTTATTTATGCATATGCTATGTAGACATTCATTTTTATTCTTGCCCCTGGCTGTGCCCTTGACCTGTCCTTGGCTAAATTATTTAATACTTCTGAAACAAAGTTTCCTTATCTATTAAACTGAGAGTACATAATAAATGAGGATAAAACAATATCTACTTCATAATATATTTATTAATTAAGTAAAAGAATTAAATGAGATGAAAGCACCTCTCACAGTGTCTGGCACATAAATAGTCAACAGTCAAAAGCCACATATCTTTTAATATATTTCATTTTCTTCACCAAACTTGTCACATCAAACTCATGCAGATTCATTTTATTTCACTTATTTAATTCATGATAAGTATTCACTATATCCATCATACCTCTCCTGAGTTTAACCTTACAGATATATTAGATCCTTCATTTTGTTAGACCAACATTTCTTCTGAATTTATTTCCTCATTCTGTTGTTGAAATGAATAGCCTGGTATCTTAGCCAGTGTGCCATATTCGTTTCTACTAACTATTTTATCCTTCTCATATTTTACTATATAAGACTTATTCAATATATAAATATTGCCATTGGGGTTACCAGCAGTAATGGCCAGTTTTATGTGCCACATCTTAGATGTGTAAAAGTATCTTACTTGCCTTATCTCTTTTAACTCTCTTACTCTTACTCTTTAACTCTTGCCTTATCCCTTTAATGGTTCTCCTATTAGGTAGGTACTATTATTAATCCTCACTTGTAAATGAGAAAACTGATACTTTAAAAAGGTTGAATAACTTGCCCAAGATCAGGTGGTAAAATCTGCTAAGAAACCCTTTTCTCTTAAGCAAGAGGTACACTGCTTTCACCTTGCTTAAAGACAGATTGCTTATACAATTCTTAGAGATAAATAAAATATGTTCATATACTTCATAGCTCAAAGGTAGGTAAAATACATTTACTTATTTCAGAGTAAAGTCATACTATATTTTGCATACATTTTGCATAAATTTTTGGAAGAGTTATCTTATACTTTGGATCTTAGAATGGAATAGAATAAAGAAATAGACATAATTCTGCTCCTCCACCCCCACTCTATGGAGAAAAATTGCCAGATCAGAGAGGAGAATATGCGTGAGCTGTGTGGAAGGAGAGATTTTTAAATTAATAGTGCTAGGGATTCCCTGGTGGCGCAGTGATTGAGAGTCCGCCTGCCGGGGCAGGGGACACGGGTTCGCGCCCCTGTCCGGAAAGATCCCACATGCCGCGGAGCGGATGGGCCTGTGAGCCATGGCCGCTGAGCCTGCGCGTCCGGAGCCTGTGCTCCGCAGCGGGAGAGGCCACAACAGTGAGAGGCCAGCGTACCGGAAAAAAAAAAAAAAAAAGTAATGGTGATAAATGAGTTATGTTGTCTAAAATTAATGAATATCAATAGTATAAAGTACTACAGTGGCCTATGGATCCTTTTCTCAGATATGTGAGACTTTGTCCCTTTTAGGAATGAAGGTTGTGGGATTAACATAGCTCTGGAGCTTGTCCAGTTTGTTTTTTTTTTTTTTTTTTGCGGTACGCGGGCCTCTCACTGCTGTGGCCTCTCCCGTTGCGGAGCACAGGCTCCGGACGCACAGGCTCAGCAGCCATGGCTCACGGTCCCAGCCGCTCCGCGGCATGCGGGACCCTCCTGGACCGGGGCGCGAACCCGTGTCCGCTGCATCAGCAGGCGGACTCTCAACCACTGTGCCACCAGGGAAGCCCGAGTTTGTCCAATTTTACGCTGGCTGGTTGGGTGGTTGGTTGGGGCTTCCTTGCTTGGCATTTTTATTCATCCAATGCAGCTCTAGTTTTAGAGACCCTCAGGTCCCTCCTCAATGAGACCTGGAAAGTTCCCTGAGCGACAAAGGAATAAATCCAATTGCTCATAATTTCAGAGGATTTTCAGAGAGCTATGGAATTCCAAGTGTTCCCTTGCCTCGTTCTAACTCCCTGAAGGAGGAAGTAGAGAAGCTCTTGCTATGCCATTGTGACAGAACCTAATGAGTCTTGTTTGTAGTTATGATGAGGTGACTTCTTCATGAGACAGTGGACCTGCTGCTTATTTTCAGTTTGTGTTTTACCTCAAAGGAAATATGTGCCAATTACATTTTATTGTATTAAGGTTGTAGAAAGAGAGATCGAAAAAATATATAAAAGTAATCTTGGGCTATTTGATTGCTGTGTACATTACACCAGAATCAAATTGAATCTATATTGATATTGACAAAAATCCTATCATTAGGTTTACGAAAAATTCCATAATAGTAGTGTTCATTTTCTGTGGCTTATTTTTCATTTGGTGGAGGGGGAAAACAAATAATGGGTGATAGCGGCCTAGTTTCCAACTGTACCAAAATGATGAGTAATAAACATAGCTATTCAGTTGCTCAAAGAAATCTGTAGTAAAACTATTGGAACTAAGATCGATTTTAATTAAAATAAATCAGTAAGGAATTAATCGCAGAATACAAAATAAAAGCATGTTCTGTCAATAAAAATATAGGAAAGTAAAACTTTAAATCTACATTCACATTTTTCTCATAGGTTTAAGAAATTTTTAAAAAGCACATAACCAGAGTAGTTTCCTATTTCAAAGGTCACCACCTTCATAAATACTGATTAAATATTAAATGGCTGGCCCAGATTATGTTAAAACACACTATGGTATGTTCCTTTGTATTAATAAGGAATATTTCATTTTAGGTGTTTTAATGATTTTCCATGGAAGAAATGTCCTGTCTCCAAAGAAAAGCACTGCCACTCTATCGTTATTTAGCATAAATAGCATAAGAAAAGAAAACAAGGTAATTTACCTGATTTGCTTTGAGCTATTTTATCATCTGAATAAAAAAAGGGAGAACTGCTGTCAGTGATAGATTTTTAAATAGATTTTCCAATAGAAAGTGAATCTTGATTGCAGACAGTTCTTGTCCTGAGAGGTGTTCCCATATACATCTGCTAACTGAGTCAATACTCAGGCATGAATATAGTAATTATCCATTGACCATGGTATCTTAATACCCCTCCAGACCAGACCCATAAAGGAGAATGGCTGCACTAATGCTCCAGCCAATTTATAGAGTCAGTCTAGATGCATGAATTAGAACACAGCAAAATATAATTCTTAGATGACTTGAAAAGGTGCCTCAAAGCATAAATTATTATTCTGTTGGTGAAATCTGTTGGTGAAATGTAGAAGAGTTAGTTAAAAGTTTTTCATGTGACAAAAGTACTGTATAAATTAAAATTAATTATGAATTAAATGGCTACAATTTCTATTTTACAGCTGGATACCAAAATTCATGTACACACAACTTACAGATGATTCCAGGATTGTTATTATTATGAATCAAGGTGAATTTTCTTCATATTTAAATAAATAGCATGTAAATTTGCAAGATTGTCAAGCTATAGTAAGTATAGCAGAGTCAAAAACACACAATAAGAATGAGTACTTTACAACAAATGGCATGATTTACATGCAAGCACACATATTAAGAAAGATTTAGAGTCATCAAAATATTTTTATCAAATACATCAAAGCATTGGTCTCCAAAAGAATTTTCTCAATAACTATGTGAAATAAAATACTTAACAATGGCAATAGAATTTTGCATAAGGTTACCAGTCAATTATATATTCAAGAAACCTCAAAAAAACCATTTTGGGTAATATTTTTATTTTGGGACTTAGTGGATTGCAGGTTTCTTTTCTTTTTTAGTGCTTCTCTATGCTCTAAAATTCACAAATTTCCTAAATACAAACTGACTATATCATTCAAATAAAAAGTTAAAGCTTTTTTATTTTTTATTTTTTGATACTAAGATAAAATTTTAGAAATTGGAGCTCTTCTGGGAAATCCAAGACTTATGGTCAGCAAATCTATCTGAGAGATATAGGTGCAAATTAAAACAAACAGTAAATAGAGCTGGTTAAAAGACAAAGGTCTTCCTATGTGTTCTGATAAATCATTGCCAAAACTAAATTGTGCATAGTTTTATACACACACACACACACACACACACACATACACATTTAGCCAAAAGATAAGAGGAAATGGTTTACAGACAGTGTTTGGGGACACTCAATATTGTCTCTAAAGAAAAATTATACAATAACATTCCCCATATAGGTTAAATACCTGGAAAATTCTAGCTATCTGAAATGTGGGTTGCAATCAGGAGTCATCCCCAAACCCCCTTGCAATAAATAGAGATGTCACAAAACCCATGCATAAACTTCTCCCTCCAGGAAAAATTCCTTGGTGTCTCACAGAGAGTGCCTACCCTTACAGCATATACGAGGTTAATGAACTGGGATAAAAAGTGTTCTCATCACACTAGACTGAAGACAGTAAGAATTGGAACTGAGTGCTAAAAGCAGACATAATGACCCTATAAAGATATAAAGCTAGATATTCAACATAAGTGAGGAGAAAGAAAGGCAAATTAAGAAGAAACATAGAAACTATCTCTAGAGTAGGGTCCAACTGTCACATGCATATCAGCATATGCCAAGAGCATCATTGAATGGTATATAATATAATTGGCATTTATTTTTATGCCCTCAAAATAAGGTTAAACTGTTCAGAAGTCCCATGTCTCCCTGGGTCTGAAGATAGGCCTTCTGTGGTTCATTTTAGAAAGTTTACCTTGCAGAGGGTTTGGTTACCTTCATATAGAAAATTTTTATATGTAGAACAAATCATTTATCAATCATCCTGAATTATTTTATTAATTCAAAACAAACATATACTGAGTGTCATTGCAGCCATAGATCAAAAATCCTACCCTTGAGTAGTTTACAATCATGTGAGATAAATGAGTGAGGAGTCCTGGTAGTTCATTCACAAAATCAAGTATGTATAAAAACAGAATACATCAATTTTCTGCATTCCATATTGGTGGGAATGTAAATTGGTACAGCTATTTTGAAAAACAGTATGGAGGTTCCTCAAAAGATTAAAAATAGAACTACCATATGACCTACCAATCCCACTCAAGTATAGACCCAACGGAAATAAAATCACTATCTCAAAGAGATATCTTCACTCCCATATTCATTGCAGCACTATTCACAATAGCCTAGCCAAGACATGGAAACCACCTAAGTGGCCATCAACAGATGAATGGCTAAAGAAAGTGTGAGATATATATATATATATATATATATATATATATATATATATCATGCACAGTGGAATACTATTCAGCCATAAAAAGAAAATCCTACTATTTGTGGCAACATGGATGGATCTTAAGGGCATTATGTAATAGGGAAGAACATTTTGTATTCTATTACAAATTAATCACTAAAGGGATGTTGCCTATAAATTTAAATTATACATAATGGCTTGTCTCTGGGGACCCTGCCTCCCAGGTAATGAGCACTAAGTTAAGATACCCTTGTTTCCCTTGTTTAGCTCGCCAGAAACATCCTGAACAGGCCCACCCGTGAATGACTTCAGGGAGGAAGAAATTAACACATCCCCTCCGGAGGCTGATGGGAACCAGGAAATGTTTGACTTTACTCCTTCCCCTTTTAGTATAAAAGAAGCCTGAAGTCTAACTCAGGCAAGATGGTATTCTGGGGCATGAGTCCACCATCTTGGTCTTCTGGCTTTCTGAATAAAGTCTCTATTCCTTACCCCAACAACTCGTCTCTCAATTTCTGGCCTGTTGTGCATCAAGCAGTACGAGCTTGGACTTGGTAACAATTATGCTAAGTGAAGTAAGTCAGAAAAAGACAAATACTATACGATTTCCCTTTTATGTGGAATCTAAAAACATCTAACTCATAGAAACAGAGAGTAGAATGGTGGTGTCCAGGAGATTGAAGATGGGAGAAATGGGAAGAACTTCATCAAAAGTACAAACTTCCAATTATAAGATGAATAAGTTCGGGTGATCTAATGTACAGCAAGGTGACTACAGTTAATCATTTTGTATCAGGTACGTAAACGTTGCTATGAGAGTAGATCTTACATTGTTCTCACCACACACACACAGACACACACACAAAATAATTGTGTGAGGTGATTGAGGTGTCAACTAACTTTACTGTGGTAGTCATTTTAAATATATACACATACTGAATCATCCATCACGTTGTATATTTTAAACTTATGCCAATTATATCTCAACATAGGTGGAAAAAATTTCTGTGTTTCAAAAGTGGGCTCAGAATACTCCTTGCTATATCAAAGTGAAGATTAATTTCTGAAAGATACTGACCTGAGTTTAGCCTATAAAATAGGGCTTCCCCATCTACAAAAATGAAAAAAAAGTGAAAACAATTAGATCATTTTATACTTCTCTATAGCATACTTTTTAAGAGAATGAGATTAATTCTGTTGTTTCCATTCTTCTTTTAAATTCATTATAAGCAATCTACTTTTTGTATCTAATCATTATGTTATTTCAATGTTAATTTATTATTTTGGAGCTTTCTTATTTAATAAATCTCATATATATATATAAGTAATACATTTACCTATCAACATACTTAAAGTTTTTAACATCAACGTACTCTTGGGAATATATGTAGCCAAATAAATTAGACTCACAAATTAATATCAACCAATACTTCATACCTTTTTCATACTATTTATACTTATACCTTTTTCAAACCTTTTACAGCTGCCAATATGAAGTTTATTTTCTGATCTATATTTTACTTTATTTTCCCTAAACATTTTCTGGCTAATGTGTTCATAAGCAAGGAATTAGGCAAAAAAGGGAAAAAAGACAATTGTATAGATTTTACTCTACTGAGAGGATAAAATAGCCTGGGAATAAAATAAGAACTGATTTTGCATATCCATTTTGTGCCAAATCTACCTCTTGTATCACTGAAGCTTTTTTCCACTTAGCCAGGGAACTATTTATTAGGTTTCTTTCTTTCTATACATTTACGGTTGATGAAACAATACAAATATTTCTTCTGACTGATTCTATGTATGCCCTTTAAATATCTGTCTTCTGTAACTTCCAGTCATCAATTCTTTATCATCCTGTAACCTACTGAAAATGAAGGGAATCTGTTTGGATCATAAATCTTATTGACTAAGAGCAATAAAAATTCATTTCAACTAAGGCACTTGGAATTTCTGCAAAGAGTAGTTTTTCAGGTATATTCCTTACTTCTGACTATGAACTTATAAATACCTGAATTTTGTTAGTAAATAACCAGCCTATGGAAATCCTATTGAAATATTTATAATAATTTACCAGAATTATCAGGGATATCTAGGAATTTACTTTAGAAATATTCTCCAGTTCTCTGGTGAATTTAGCATACTTTAGCAAATACAAACACATTTTGTTGTGATATATCATTTAATAAATGCTTTGAAATGAGTTTTGTGAACTGTTACTTAAGACATAAGAAATACATTTATGCAAAGTATAGGCAAAGAATATTTATATTTATATAAAATAGAAGCAAAGATTACAGCAAAGTGCTGTATAAGATTACAAAAGTCACCATTACTTGAAATAATCATTTTCTAAGGGCCTATCAATTTCTCAGGTAGCTGGATTAAGGATAGGAATGTTTTCTCTTAATCAAAACAAATAATTGTAGTCCTCTTTATTCTGGTTTCTCACAGAGAAGCAAAATGTTTCCTACTCCCAAATTTAGAAAATAGATTTTAAGTTTAGATATAGTATGAATTTCCTCTTTTGCACACCTTTCTCCTTATGTTTGGATATTATTGTTTTCCTATCCTTTTCAGAAACAAACCTAAAGGGCAAGAAATACATTTGTTTCTAAAGATTTTTTTTTCATTTTGCTCAATTTTTAATTAAAATTCATTAATGATCTTATCTTTCAATTAATTCTAGAAATTAATTAATTGACTTTCTAAAATGTCCATGAAAGTTGTTTAAGAAATATTCTTCCTACAAAATTTTCTTTTGATGATGAACCAGTCTTTTAATTGATGAAACTTTATGATTTGTGAAAACTGAAATTACCAGTGTGGGTCTTTAGTCTTAAGGTAGATGCAAGATCAAGACAGAGTCATCAAAAACCTGTTCACTAATATTTCTAAGCATATAGATACAGATATACATATTGCCTTAAGACAGGCTTGTAAAACCTGAAATAATACCTAATAAAAGGCAAATCCAATTTTCTTACTTATTATCCTACTCTTGGTGTAGGAAAGATTTCCCAGGAGGAAAAATATTTGAAATACAGAACACTAAACATTTAAACAAATATATTCATGGATCTATCAAGATATGGAAGGATTCTTTAAGTTAGTCCCTTACCTTTGCAGAAGATGCAAAGTACCACAACCAAATACAAAAATATCAACTTCATGGTGGTGATTTGGGACCTAGAAATGAAGAACAGTCATGGTGGAGAATCAGATCTGCAAGGGCTCCTGTAACTGGAGTTTTTATACCCACACATAGCACCGTCTTTCATCATGGGCTAGGTATGGTAAAGTTAGTGATGACAGGGCCAAAGTAAATATCATAGCATGCCCCAGATGAAATCCATCTCAAGTTAGTTTAGTGTCTTATTTCTGTGATATCTTCTATCTTGAATCAAGTCCAGCTCACACCAAACACAGACCATGCCTTCTTGCCACCCTAGGCAAACAGCAGAGGCAGGAACTAAAAGCCCCAGGATTAAAAACCAATATGCCAGTGATATATATTTATCTGTACTCTACTGATCATTGCAAAAGTCTTAACACCTCAAGAAACTCAAATACTGTGATTAAATATTGTAATTGTCTCTCCCTTAACAAGAAAATGAATTTTAAACATTAACCTACCTTGAAACAAAGAACTCTTTACTTATCGATATATTATTAGGTATTTCCTTAGAGAAATATGTAGCTATCACATAGGGTATATGCATAGGTATAGACATACTAAGACATATTTAAGTGCAATATGTTTACAGTAATTGCTTTTTTACTCACAAGGATACATAATTCTCCAGTAATATACATTTTACCATGACGTTTATAATCAGATATGTAAGTAGAAGATGTATGAAAATGAGAACATCTGAAAAAATGTTTTAGGACAAAAATTAAATTGAATAGAAAATGCCATCCATAAATTATATATGTAGATGTTCTGGGATACAGGGAGCAAGTTCAAATTAGGATTTAAGAAGAGAAGATCTAGTCTGTGCTGAGCAAGGTAGAGGGGATTGACAATTAGAGGAATCCCTGATACTGGTCAGCTGGACCTGAAAACTAGAAGGGCCGACTCCATGGTTTTGATGATGCCATCTGCTTCTCATCTGCTCCCAGTCACTACCAAGCAAAGACTTCAGTGGCCAGAGGGAAAACAGTCTTTATTCCCTCCAGAAAAGCAGAATAATCCCAAGAAAGGGGAAAAGTAGCCAAACATCCCTTTCTTTCTTCTTTATTCACTCACGCCTCTGCTAATCTAAAGGAAAAAGTGATGCCTGCCTTCTTCGAGGGCCTCCTCAGTAAATACTGAATGCTTGTACTCCATGCTGCCTGCTCCAGAGGATCTCCTTAGTCTACTTACTGAATTCTTAAATCATTTTGAAAGTGGGAAGAGTTCCACAGATTTAAATATTTAAAATTCATTTTCCTGTTTAAGGTAACACATTTACTGAAGGCCAGGCATTTTTTAATCTGACATCAGTGAAAGTATCGGATTTTTCCTTGTGGGGCAGAGACCTGGAGAGTGGACAAACAGGAGACACAGGAGCACTGAGGAGAGGGCTGTTCATGCCACGAACAGAGAGGGAGGTAACAAAGGACTGACTTCACAGACCATAATTTTTCCAAAACCCAGCTCTGATTGTCTTAATAATTCACAAATAAAGACTGTACATTGAGGACTTTTCTCCAACACAGAAATTAAAAGTATAGCTAAGAGGGAACATTGCCACCATTACTGCTGCCATTTAAGACATACTTTTCTTTATCATACATGACTTCATTGTGAAGGAGATTTGGTCCCGGAGCACCCATTTATCAGGTGATCATTATGACATAATTATTCTTTTATGTGCTTGACTGTGAGCTTAGGTATGAAGGAGACCAGAATGAAACATTAAGTTACCTAGAGGCTTTTGGGGGAACTAAGAATACACAGAAGATAGAAATTTTCTATAAGTCAGGTTTAGTAGGCAATCCTATAGACGTACCAAGAAAGGCAGGATTTCTTTTAGCTTGGGAGAATCAGGGAAAATTTCATGGTTTCATAGTCTAAGGGCTGGACCAAGGCTTGGACTTGCAGAATCAGGGAAGGATTCCAAGTGGAAAATGCATTATGAATAAGGTCAAATGCAATTTCAAATATTTCAATGTCCTCTCTCTTTCCAGATCACTTCTTCTAGTAGTGTGATTATAATGATCTACTGGTTCCCACTCAGAACGATAATGCATTGAGCCTATTTACCTTTCATTCACCCTCACTTCCCTCAACAATTCAAGTACTTTCTTCCTTGGTTTAAAGTCTGTGGTCAATCATTATCATTCCCTTGCATGAACCCTCAGTTCCCTTGACCCTCTCTATACTTGCTTGGCAAAACCACAACCATGACTTAAATTAGACTCTTTCCTTTTCCCTACCTATACCAGGCAGATGAACATGATAGGGTAAAAACACATCGTCATGCTATCTTGTCTCACTTAAATTCATTACCCAAGTGGATTCTTAAGACAGTCAGTTATACTTTGTAGTCCCTTTGCTTCTATGCTCTTCTGCTTCATATTTTTTCTCTTCCCCAATAGTCAATATCTCCTTCCCATCCTCCCTCTTGTCAATGACCTTACTTCTAAATTTCCTAAGAAAATAAAAGCCATCAAAAGAGAAACTCTACATCCCCATGCAAGCACACCTGCTGGTATTTGTACCCTGAACTCTGCCGACCTTCTTATTAATACAGATGAACACTATGTGCTGCCACCTAAGCTTGACCTCCCATTTCTGTACTGGATTCCATCCAGGAGCATCATGCCAGGACTTTGCTCATTTCTATCCATATCATCAACGTTTCCCTCCTCTTTTGGCTTACTCCCAACCATATAAATATATGCTGTTATTTGTCTTTACTTAAAAAATGAATAAATATAATAAAACAAACAATTTTATGGTATCTGAATTATATCTCAATAAACCTGCATTTTTAGCTATTGAACTCACTTCCTCCAGTTCTATTCCCACTCCTCCACCGCCCTTAATGGTTAAACTTCACAAAGGAGCTACCTGTGCACATTGACTCTGGCTCCTGACATTCTCTCAGAATGGACTAACTCCCATTGTTTTCGCTCCAGCACTGCACACAATGTGCTCTTGTCAAGGACACTGTATTCTTTTGTGAATCCAATGGTCAGTTTTCAGTCCTGATTTTATTGACCTCTCAACCTCATTTAACACAGTTAATCAATTCTTCCTTCCCAGTACACCTGACTTCTGTGATTCCCAGTTTTTTCCTGCTTCATTTGTTACTCCCTCTTCTGCCGATTCCTTCTCATCTACAAGACCTCTTAACACGAGGGTCTGGAGGCTCAAATTTGAATCTCTTCTTTTTTTCTAGCCACTTTACTTCCTTGGTGACTGTACCCAAGTTCTATGGATTTACAAGGCCCACTCCATCAGCCCCAACTCTGATCTCACCTCCTACCAACTCGCTCTTACCCTCTTTCCTCCAGCCTCAGAGGCCTCTCTGCTGTCTTTGGTGAAGCTCACCAGACAGAATCCCATGTCAGAGCCATTGCATTTGCTGTTTCTCTCCCTGGAATACTCTCTCTTCAGCTATCCACAGACTGTGCTCGCTCACCTTATTAAAACTGGAGTTTTAATGACATACTTTGCAAATAGCTAGCGTCCACTTCTATATGTTATAATTATTTTCCTCCAGAATAACTCTTTTCAGGGTTATAATTAAACTTTAGCCTTAAGAATTAAAGCCTTGGGCTTCCCTGGTGGCTCAGTGGTTGAGAGTCCACCTTCCGATGCAGGGGACACGGGTTCGTGCCCCGATCCGGGAAGATCCCACATGCCGCGGAGCGGCTGGGCCCGTGAGCCATGGCTGCTCAGCCTGCGCGTCCGGAGCCTGTGCTCTGCGGCGGGAGAGGCCACAACGGTGAGAGGCCCGCGTACCGCAAAAAAAAAAAAAAAAAAAAAAAAAAAGAATTAAAGCCTCTCTATACGTAAAACATTTAAGTTATGGATAATTTGCATATATTTTAAACAGATGTCCAGAAAGATGGTTAGATAACATAATTATTTGTCACTATTACTATTTTTACACTATTAAATTTAATATTAATCAATATTCTAATTTCAAAGTAAATTAAAAGCACTTTTAAATTTCTTCTAAGTTATTTTTACTTTTAAGCAATTGCTAATTCTTCCCCTAAATACCACCCCCTCACCTCATAAATGTTTGCTCAAATACTATCTTCTCATGGACACCTTCCCTGAATACTTTTAATTACAAACCTCACCCCATGACACTTCTTCCTTCTCCCCTCTTTCTGCTTGATTTTTTCTCCATAGTTTTCACCACCATCTAATGTATCCATTTTGATTTAATCTGTTTAATACATTTAACTATTGTCTGTTGTGAGTTCTAGAATGTAAATTCAATTAGGACAGGTATCTTCATGTCGTTTGTTCACTGCTGAGTCCCAGTGCCTAGAAAAGAACCTGGCACATACTCGGTGCTCAATAAATACTGAATGAATGATTTAATGAATAATTTTGGGGGGGCTCAAAAATAAACATTACATTAAATAATAATGTCAGTAATAATCATAATTAGGTGTTAGTACTGAAGCTATTTATATTGAGATTCATTTCAACATAATATAGCAGGCATTCAGTTAGACACATTGTACTGAAACAAAGAAAATATTGATGGTTAAGAAAAAGTTCCCACCATTTGAACCTTCTAGTCCAGATTTATTCTCAGTTAATGACACAGGGAAAATGCTATACTAACAGTATTATAGTTTTGTTTGATTTCACCAACTCAGATTTGCCTAGTAGTGAAAAATTGTTACAAAGTTTTAAGATGTGTCCTAGAATTTTTTCACTATAAGGTTAATAACTATAGATAAAATTTGGTTTACAGTGGTGCTAAAAGTCAAGATGACAATAAAATGCCAGTAAACTATATTTATATATGTGGTCTTGGTATGAGTTTTTTTTTCAATTTTCATTGAGAACCAGATAATTCAATGCTTATGCATGAAAGCATGTAAGCTACAAACCACATTTGTTTGACCCTAGTGCCTCTCTCCTCCTCAGACCACTCCTTTTAGGATTCCACTTCAGGTTATTCTTTTTTACCTTCTAAAGTTTTTCAAAGTATCCGTTATTGATATTATAAGAGGAAAAGTATTTTTAAAGGAATTAAAACTATCCACTTAGCAAATGTTAAATAGTGTTCTTAAAATAATTTTTCTAGGAGTTATAATTATAACCTCTTTTCAGGGTTATAATTAAACTTTAGCCTTAAGAATTAAAGCCTTGGGCTTCCCTGGTGGCGCAGTGGTTGAGAGTCCACCTGCCGATGTTCTGGTGCATCTCATATTGTTCTGGAGCATCTCATTATGTAGCTCCTTTTTACAAGGAAATTAAGCACTTTAACTCTTTTGTAATAGTATATTGTTTGGATAAAACCATGTAATAATGCTAAAACATACACTGCATAACTACGGTACATAGCTTAAAAGCACATCCAACAAAAAGAACAATAGTCAAATGTTTCCTTCTTGATTTTAAAGGATGTGGCTTAAATGTCTGTACACATAATGATATACTGCCAGAGGAAAAGTCAACAGTTGAAAGAACAATAGCATCAGGGTGGGCAAGATAGTTTGTTTTATCAATAACGTTTATTCCAGAAGCAAACACAGAAAATGTTAAACAGTGTCTCTTTGGATTGTGGAACGAGTTCCCTACTTTCATATATTATTACCTGAAATTATATTCAAAAGTTGAGTGTCTGAAAATTAGAAAACTTTTACTATATGGGAAGACTCATACCAAAAAGAAATACAATTGAATTTTTAAATAAATATTATTCAAAGTTATATAAATAATTTAACTAATATTTAACATTAGATATAGACAATAAATAATTTTCTACAGTAAATTGCCACCTCCAATTTAACTTCCCCAAATTTTCTTAGAGTAATACTTAGTAAGCAGAAGAAACTGGTAATGTTGGAACAGACTTTCAGATAGTGATTTAGAGTAAATGAGAAATTTTGCAGGGTTCTGAGCAGGCTATTATAGTGACCTTGATACTTACAGTTATTATGTCAACTTCTTTGAATAAAATTTTAAAAGGAATTTGAACACCGACCTTCTCTTGATAAAGAGGTTTATAGTAAACCATATCCCTGACTATAGCTTTATGTCTTCTCTCTGCATTTGTATCATTGAAATGGTTTCTTTTGCTCAATCTAAAGCATATTTTTAAAGATCCCTCTACCATTTGTCCTTTAAAATTACCCCTTCACCCCACTTATTGTATCAATTCCCTCTTTCTAGCTTTCTTCTGCTTCTTAACATGCACTGCTGTCTTTTCATTCTTGTTGCACTTCTTAGTTAGGCATACTTCTCAACCCACTTCCATCAGCTTTCCACCCTATAAGCCCTGTCCTCTAAATGGTCACCATGGACGGCTTCAACACCACATGTATTTGCTGTATTCAGTCCTGATAGATCCTTATTGAATGTTCTGTCTCTTTTGATTCCACTGATCATCTCCTTCTTTAAACTGTCTCCTCCTTGGGCTGTCCCATTCTGTCTGTTCTGAATACAGATGTGTTCCAGAGCCTTCTTTCTCCAATGTGACCCTCTTCATTGGCCATCTCACACTTTCACATTTTTAAATGATGGTGCTATAGAATGAATTGTGATCCCTCAAAAATTCATATGTTGAAGTCCTAACCCTTAGTACCTCAGAACATAACCATATTTGGAGATAGGGTCTTTAAAAAGGTAATTAAATTAAAATGTCATTAATGTGGGCCTCAATCCAATACAACTCGTGTTCTTATAAGAAGAGAAAATTTGAACAGACATGTGTAAGACAATCTGAAGACACAGGGAGAAGATAGCCATCTATAAGCCAAAGACAGAGGACTAGAGCAGTTCCTTTCCCCACAGCCCTCAGAAGGAAACAACCCTGTCAACACCTTGATCTTAGACTTCTAGCCTCCAGAACTGTGGGAAAATAGATCTCTGTTGTTTAACCACCCACTCTTTGGTACTTTGTTATAGCAGCCCTAGCAAACCAATACAGATGACCTCTCAACAGATCACTTCCAGATCTGCCTTTGACCCATAATTTCTTCTGAGTCTTGGATCAGCACTCACAACTGCCTACTGAACATTCCCATCTGTGTTTTACAAGAAGCTGAAATAAATGTCAAAAATGAGATAATCATCTGCCCCATACCTGCTACGCTTTTCCACTTTCCAGTATGTCTTAATACTCAACACTTTAAGCTTAAAAGTTCAGAATTATTTTACATGTATAGTCTTAATTGTAATGTTAAAACTGAGTAAGGCAGTATGTGGTGATGTTAACTAGAAATGAGTGATACATTTCATTATCTATGAATCATTTACTCCTTATCAAACCATATGCCCTACTGACACTTGACAGGCTGGGGAAAAAAAATTAAATCCAAAGAGATAAGAAGAACTCCAGAAATTTATGAAAATTTTTAGCATATGTTTTCAGGACAATGTTACCTCATTAAGTGCCAAGTAATTAGTGTGACCTCTTTTTAAATTGAGAGATAACATGCATGAGTAAGTAAATAAAATATAAATGTGTAATTTAAGAAATTGTTATACAACAGAACCCCATCTAATCAACAACTAAGTCTAGAGATAGAACATTTTCCAGCATCCTAGAATCCCCCACCTGCCTGCTTCTCAATCATAATTCCTTTCCTCCTTTATAGAGATGACCACTCTCTTGACATTTGTAATCACCATTTCTTTACTTGCTTATAGTTTTGCCATCTATCTACGCATCCTTAAACAAGAGTTCAGTTTTTCTTTTCATTTTTGTATGAATGGAAGCTTACTGTGTATATTCTTTGTGTTTTGCTTCTCTCACTCAGTGTAATGTTTGTGAGAATCACCCAGGTCTTCTTATTTGACATTCTGTCTATGTGGAGATATCTTTTAATTTATCTTAATTTAGATTCTCAAGGTTTCTTGTATAAAGATTGGTATCTTTCATCAGTTCTAGCCATTTCTTTGCCATTATCTCCTCAAACACACCTCTCCCCTATTCCTCTTCTGATAGTCCAATCAGACAAATGTGAGAAATTCTTACTCCATCCTACAAGATTCTTGACTATTCAGTATATATGTTTGATCTATTTTGTTATCCCTGCTGCATTACAGAAAATCTCTTTGGATTTATCTTCAAGTTTATTAACTTTTTGTTCACCTGTCTAAAATGCTATTAAACTCATCTATGACATTTTAACTATAATTATTATATTTTTCCTTTTTAGAAGTTCCACTTGATTCTTTTACAAATCTCCTTAGTCATAATTATGGTTTCCTGACCCCTGAAGAAATTGTCAAGTTTATCTTTGTTTCAGATTCTGTTTCACAATTCTACAATAATATTTGGACTCTTAGACAGCCTCTGAGTTGATCCTGAAGCTTCTCTCTCATGTTGTCTTCTTTTCTTGTAGGCTTTGTTTATTAAACTGTACACTGCTTATTATCTTGAAAAACTTATTTATGTTATTTAAGAGAAAGGATAAATATCTATTCCTCCAGAGAATATGTAAGTTTTCTTTTTCCAGACACTTAATCAATACCAGTGGAACAGCTTTCAATAGTCTCTTGATGTTTTTTGGAAACACATGTCATGTAAATTTGGTCTGTAAATATATTACGAATTCAGTTACAATGTCTCAGATTCTTTTATAACCACCTTGCTATGCTCAGCACCAACACAATTTTACCTGGAGGGAGAGGCTGCAAATTGTGGGGTGAGTGAAGTCTGGTTTACCTTTATTCGAAGAGTATACTTCTTTGGGGATACAGCTTTATTTGAGGAGTGAATCTACAACTAGACTCCCCATGTTGGGTAGGACTTCATTTATGTCTTCTGTCCCTATAAATCCTTCAAAACCTCACCCCAATTTCACCAGAATTAACAAATTCACTCAAGCAATTGGTTGTTTACACATGTATTTATTACTTTCAAAACATATCAGAATTTTAGTTATCAACCATAGATGTTTTTCATTGCCACCCAGGATCCACTCCCCCAGTTGCTGGGAAGGTTGTAAACTTATCTGACAGCCTGCTCCTAGAGATGCCTCTGCTGAAAGTGTTGAAATGTCCAAGGTTACTCTGCCTTCTTCAGGTATCCCACATCTAATAACTGGCCTGGGGCTCTCACCCCAACCTAGGACAACCCTAATGTAGAAGCTTCACAGGTCTCCATGAGGTTAACTGAGGCCCTGTTATGTTTGTGACAACACCCAATTTCTCCTTTTACCCATTGTGCTTGCTTTCCCCCTGCTCCCCGCGACCACGTGTGGATTCAGGGAGCACAAACTGATGAACTTCCTGCACAATAATTTCTATCTCAGAGTCTGCTTGCCAGGGAATCTCGCTTGTGACATCTTTTTGCAACTGATTTTATGTTAATTCAATTCTTGTGAGAGAATAAACTTGTATGATTTCAGCCCTTTAAAATTAAATGATGACCTTAATGATGTATGGGCCCTTTTATGGTCAGTTTTGTAAATGTTCTTTGCATTTGAAAAAAAAGGGGGGAGGGATAAATTAGGGGTTTGGGATTAACATATACACACTACTATATATGAAATAGGTAACCAACAAAGACCTACTTTATAGCACAGGGAACTATACTCAGTATCTTTTAATAACCTATAATGGAAAAGAATCTAAAAAAGAATATATATGTGTGTGTGTGTATATATACACATATATATATAGCTGAATCACTTTGCTATACACCTGAAACTAAGACATTTTAAATCAAAGTTTATTACAAAATAAACTTGTAACTTTGAGAGCTTATGTATAAGTTTGTTAATTCAAGATACTTAAATAAAATATCTAGAGTGAAAAAAACACATATGGTAAAGATATTGGTTGCCATGTTCTTCATATGTCCATCATGTCAGTTATTCACTGTGCTGTTCAAACCTCTGCCCTCACTCATTTGTTCTTCTTCTGTCTAGTTGCTCCATTATTGAGAGAGGTATGTTAAAATCTTTCACTCTGTTGTCTAACTATTCCTTGTAGTTTTGCTAATTTATACATACCATCTTACGGAAAAACCCAAATGAACTTTTTGGCCAACCCAATATTTGAGAATATGTGATTATATAAATTTTAATGCATATTGTGCATATAAATTTAAAATTTATGTCTTTACGGTGGATTAAACATTTTGCCATTATGAAATAATCCTCTTTATTTCTGGTATGATGTTTGCCTTAAAGTTTTTTTGTCTGACATTAATATTGCTGCCTTGGCTTCATTTTGGTTGTTAATTGTATATACACATTTCAACACTTAAATATACTTAAATTTTAGACGTATCATATAATGCACACAAGGATTTTTATTGTCTCAAAATCTTATCAACTGGATCATTTAGTTCATTTACATTTTATTTAAGCACTGATACATTAGGTTTTATACCTATGAACTATTTATCAGTCCCCTTTTTTTGTTTCTATTTAGTCATTTCTTACTTTCATTTGGATTGAAAAATATTTTGTAATTTATTTTTTCCCTCTCAACTAGTTTGGGAATTATATACTCTGTACTTATTCTTTTAGTGGGTACTCAAGAATTGACACTATATACATTGTCAATATATACATATATATCTAACAAAATCTAGACTTTTCTTTCTCCCTAGCTAATTCAAGGACTTTAAAACACTTTTCATTTTATTAATAGCTTGGGTGATTTTTTAAAAATAATATGGATGATACGAATTTGGGTTGTAACACCAGGAAGGATGACTTATGGGCCTTCCCAGAAGCTTGCTGTCCCCAGTAGGGAGAGGATGGGACAGTTCTGCTTCTCGCTTACGGAGACGTATCCCTTCATGTTCCAGCCCAGTGGGAATACCTGTCTATATTTGATTCCTGACCTTGGAGTGTGTTGGGATTTGTCCTTTGTCCTTCAATCCTTTTGAAGCTGAGAAAACTGTCGCTATGTTCACTAGGATCAGCAAATGCTCACAGGAAAAACAGCTTTGGTGTTCTGCTTAAGTCTTTGTCTTCACCTTCACTTTAATTTCAGCTTGATACTTCTATGCCATCTTACCAGATCTTTTCCTTCTGTTTACCTAGGCTTTTTAGTTTTCAGCAGATGGACTTCTCCAAATCATTGCCAACTGGAAACAAAACCAAAGCCAATTTGTTTTCATACTACTTTTATTAACACAAAGTCAGTTTCTCCCAGCTTCCACTAAATAAATGCTAAGCAAATATTCAAAGTATTAGTTTGACAGGTTGCCAAGTTACTAGCTTTCTCGATCTCTGATACCCATGATATATAATCCAGAGGCCTTAGTCTGTCACTCAAGTAACACAGCAGAATGAATAATCAGCAGAATATTGGCTCCGTCTACCAGCTTCAGACGTCAAAATTCACCTTTCTCTCATCAACAAATATAAAGCAGCTAACAGTCCTTTTAGGTTTGGGGATAAAAGTGATAAGAATATGCTTCTCACAACAACTGTATGTGATAGTATTTTTGTCCCTTTTGACATCTGAGGACATTAACATGAAGACAGATTAAGCAACATGGCTGGCACAAGGAGATGGGGTCAGGCCCAGGAGCCCAGAGCACATCTCTTAACTTCTACAAATTTTTTGAATCTGACACATAGAATAAAAAAAGAAATTTTAAAACATTAATTCTTCTGTGTGTGTAAACTTTCAAGGGAGATTTTTCTACATGTTTTTGACAGGTAGGCTTTTAACTAGGGATTGAAGACAGGTTGATTATTTCTTTACTTTTTCCATTATGTGCAATTCTGCTATAAAAATCTCCTTCAGTCACTGTTTCAAGTTATGTCAGTTTTCTCTCTTCCTATTTACATTACCTTGAAAATGTAAAAATTACTTGAAGGAACAATTAAATAATTTATAGACCAATTTATATCATGACATTTAGAAAGTAAGTCAACACCTGGAGAAACATATTCTTTAATATAAAGTCAATAAACCAAAAAGTGGAGGTAAAGAGTAAAATGTCAATAGTTATGGATGAAGGACAACTTATTTATCTGTAATTTACACATACTAATTATCTTTATGGAACACCAAAATGTACAAAATAATTGAGGGCATTTTATGAAAATGGGATTGAGTTGACTTAAAAGACTAACATTTCACTAAGGGTATTGCTACATATTGTTACTACTTGTGTTTACTTTTGAAATGAATATATATCAGTGAAGACATTCTATTGTATGTGGCTGAACTTATGTTCATCTCTGAAATAAAATCTCTCTTGCTAAACAAAGATACTCCCACCTTTATTCAAGAATTCTAGTCACATAAAACTGAAATGATCTCATTTATTTTATAATCTCCTACTGCAAGAAGAAAGAACTGTCCAGAAATTATCAGAAATTCATAGAAGGTTTTGAATGCAAAATTAAATTTCCCATATATAATTATGTGCCAGGAGCATTGTGCTAGCCAGTAATGTAGCTCAAACATAGTGGATATGAAACAGATAAAATTTTTAAAAACCCATATTGTAGGAGGGGAAGGGAGCAAAGAGATGTTGAGTGTAATACATGGAAGTTACATAGAAAAAATAATTCTGTGCTAAGGCAGAAGAGTTTTCATTGGATGATCTTCAACCACACCGCTCTCTCTACTCCCACTCCTACCCCACCCCCCAACAACAAAAACTCAGAGCAATCTCACCCCACTCTGTACACAAAACATTACCCAGCTCAGAATAGGGATGTACCATCTGGAAATCAGCAGCCACAGGCAATTCATTGGAGGAGAGAAAATCATAAACCCTATCAAGTACACTGATCTTCATATTAAAAAATTAAGTATGTCCATAGTTAATACCATTGATAGAGTTGCACTTAATATGCTTATTTCAGTAAATGCAGAAAAAAATCCTGTTAACTCTTTGCAAGTACCACTTTCATTTCGACACGAGGAAATCCCCTTGCTGTAATAGGCTGACATGGAATTTAGACCAATGTAGGATAGAAAAGTAAATCAGTAAGCAGCAATAGAACTGACAAGCAGGCAATCTTTTTTGCTACTTCTGTTCTGTTTCATCAATATGTCTTACCGTCCAGATGAAAAATAAATAGTTCACACATAATCAATAATGCCTGCCAGAATTAGATTCAGAGAAGCTCCCTTTTCTTTATATCTAAACTTCCCCCAAAGTATATTTTCTGTTAAGATAAATGCTTACGTTTTGATAATGATTAGCAGTTTACACTAGGGTTCAAATCAGAAAAAAAAATTAAATGACTATTTTTTTAATAAATCGGTTGTTCTAAAGTCTTATTTTTTGAACAGTACTCAAGAGTGAACCATTCTTCTTAAGAAAATTTTTATGAGAATTTGAAAATAGAATACATTATGCCCATTGGGTTTTATCCCGAGATCCTGACAACTGGTTGTACTATAGAAAATTGAATAAAGCTCCAGGAGAATATTTCAGTTAGCAACTCCTATAGTGGAATGTTACATACACAGATGAATACAAAGTTTAGATGGATTACAGACTTATATGTGAAAAATAAAACATTATCACAAAGTTTTAAAATTCACAAACATGCTTTAAAAAATGTTTATTGCTTCATTTAAATACAATGTTCATTTACCTATTTCTCCATAACTGTCTTTGGCATATGAATACAAAGTAACAATGAGAAATATCACAGGAACAAATAGCTCCATCATTTCTGACTTTTTTTTGAACTACACAACAAATTAAAATATAGGTCCTCTGAAAAATGGAGAATCTTTCAGGGTTAAGAATTTATTAATTACCCTTAATATAAAGAAATTTAGTCTTCATATAATAAAATTCTCAGTTTTGAGATTATTAAATGGGCTAGTTATCCTATCATAGGGAATTGTTTGAAATTATAAATATTGGCCAGGGTCAACAGATTTACCAAAAATGTATTTTTTTAAAGCAGAAATGACACTTAAATGGTTACCTAGGTACTCAGCCCTGATACTCCTACCATGGGAATTTATTTAAACAATTTAAGTATAATTTAGAAGATTAGGTTAACAGGTACCATTATAGCTAAAGCTCCTTTCTTCTTCAGCAAACTGGTATGTTACATTCTTGTCCCAATGGTCTTAGTGGGAGTTGTAGAATTCTATAATTCTGAAAATAGTTTCTACCTGAATGATGTAGAATTTGCAGGGTCACAAATTTAGGAAGAAGAAGAGTAGAAATATTTGGAGTGGAGAAAATTAGGAACAAGTAGCCAGTGGTCTGGCTTAGCACTTAGAATCAAAATTAAAACATAAAAATATCACTTGAAGGACTGAACATTTTATTTACACCAATTATAAAACTTCAGGGCTCCATATTCAAAGGCAGAATTGTAATTAGGAAAAGAGAGTGGCTATGTCTTTCTTGGAGAGGAGGATTTTGACAATATGTTGGTTTCTTATCAGCACATTTCATGGCATTTTCTTTTAGATAAAGTGAAGTTGTATGAGATGCTCTGCTTGCATCAGGAACAAAAAGAACTCACATCCCAACAAAGGGCTTTATTAGTGCAAATTCACTGACTATTTACAAGCATATATGATAACTTCATTTAAAAGCAATCTAAGAAGGAATGTATTACATGTAAAACTGTTCTAACATTTTTATTCTGTTTTATAGAATATCTAGAAAGTAGTCCAGCAATAGACCTGTCAATCACAGAATGTAAAATAAAGTTTACCTTCATTATGAGTAACAAAACAAAAAATTATCCACTTTGTAAATTTCACTACGAGTACTGCAATTAAGTACTTTTTCGATTTCCTTTCATTACTTAATCCACAAGATTAATTAGGATATATAAGAAACATTAAGTTTATACATTTTTACAAAATAAAACCTATAAACATTCCTTCATATACACAGTAGCAAACAGCAAGTAGTGGAAATACCCATTTTTTTTTTTTTTTTTTTTTTTTTTTTTTGCGGTACGCGGGCCTCTCACTGTTGTGGCCTCTCCCATAGCGGAGCACAGGCTCCGGACACGCAGGCTCAGTGGCCATGGCTCACAGGCCCAGCCGTTCCGCGGCATGTGGGATCCTCCCGGACCGGGTCATGAACCCACGTCCCCTGCATCAGCAGGCAGACTCTCAACCACTGCGCCACCAGGGAAGCTCTGAAATACCCTTTTTATATGTGAACATTTTTAAAAGAATATTTACAAGATAATAATTTTCCCATCCAAAGACAAAGATTTCCAAGATCTCTCTTATTCAACAGATATTCTTCTCATTTTTTCAGCTAATTCTTTTCTCACTCCAATATGTTTTTCTAAATTTTTCACTTCATGTGGAAGATTGATGTCCCAAACAGACAAGCAGGACTGTATCTCTAGAAAATTAAAAAACAAATCATGTTTCAAAGATCTTCCATGAGACATTTTTATTTTACTTTTTGTTAATTTATATTTAGTTGCCTTGGACAAATGTGTGTGTGTGTGTGTGTGTGTGTATGTAAATAATGTACTAAATTATTGCCATTTATAAGAAATTACATTTGGAAAATGTTTAAAATACATTCTATAATGTATTTTGTTCTATAACTACTAAACTTTAATAAGTGTGGACCTTTAATAACCTATAACACTTCATTTTCTGAAAGAAATAAAGATTTTTCAAACACTGTTCAAAATCAGACATAATATGGATATAGGTAATATGTAAGGAAAAATATCCACATTTAGTTTAGGTTTGAGCTAGTTCTCATTTTATAGTGGTTGATATTTCTATTTCACCTGAAAAATAAATACTTAACACTGCTAAATAACTAAAACTTAATTTTAAAGATTTATATCTAAATTATTTGCACTATAAAGAAGCTACCAATTAAAAATGCCTAAAGTTTTATAGCATATGTAATATTTACTGTAAATGTATAAACACATAATATGTTATAATCATTCATATCATTGCACCCTGCTTGGAATATAGCATATCCTATTAAACATTACCTTTTTGATGTTGCATACCTTCAATACTCTTCCGGTTATACCCCAAAACGAGCATGACATTTTTAAGGCTTCCTTTATCAAAAAATAAAAGTTTTCTGTTAAAACAATATAATAAGTTGGACTTCAAAGCGTACAACTGTTCATATTTAAGACACAAAAACCTTGGAACTTACAATTCCATTATTTATGAGATCCCTCAACTATACTGAATAAAAAAACTCTCCAAGATGACCAGAAATTTTTTAAAGTTAGAAAATTTGTGATCTACTCCTTATTATCATTCTTATTAATTGTGTGAATCTGAGAAAATAGCTTAACCTTTCTGCAAAATGGGTTCAATATTTATACAGTACCCCTCCAGCCAAAGTTATATGTCGAAGAGATAGTGCGAAAGTGCTTTGGATACTATAAGGCACTGGTCAAATGTGAAGCATCTGGATAGAGAGTTGCATGAATAGATAATATACTGATACCCTGTCACATAACCATACTTTATTCTCAAGTCATTCAATAATTTATTCAACAAATATTTATCAAAAGCCTCTATGTACTAGGCCCTAGGCTAGGCCATGGGAATAAAAGGGAACAAACACAAGCAGAGCCAACCCACATGGAGTTTACAGTCTAGTGAGGAGATTAGTTACTACTCAGTAACTAAGTTATTAACTAGGCAAAAGATGAAACCACACACATAAAACCTTGAGGTAGGGCGAAGCATAGTATTTAAGAGGGACTGAATGTTCTTCTAGACCAGAAAGAGCAGAGAGGAATATGGCAAATGATAAGGGCTAGAGAGCTAGAGTGAAGCCAGATCATGCCATACATTGTACATTAAGTTTAAATTATTTAAAAAATCAATAAAACCCATTGAAATCTCACTATAATGTCAGTAATGAACAACCATTTGGATGCCAAAGTATTGGGCTGGCCAAAAAGTTCGTACGGAAAAACCCGAATGAACTTTTTGGCCAACTCAATACATACAAATTAAATTAAAGGATAAAACAGCCTTGGTGAGTAAGACTAGAGGGACGACGCCCTGCACACCTACTACTTTGCTGGTGTGGACGTGTGTCCTGGTAGTCACCAGTCACTAGGAGCACCTCATTCTAACTCCTGTGCAACTCTGACACCCATTCATGGACAATGGGTGAGGTTGAGGAGAAACATTTATCTCAGCCCTTAATATATTCCTGTAAAAGGAATTTACTATTCTCTTTACCCTGTTAAACATTTTATTTCTCATTTGCTAAAGCTACATTAACTCTAGTTTTGCAGAACTTAACCCCATTTTTGTGATCAACTCTATATATACTAAGTCTATTCCTTAAAGCAAATAATTAGTCAAAAGAAGATAGTTAAGTGTGAGTATCATGTGCTATCATGATTTTTTCATACTTAAGTAGAAAAGGAGTACCAAGAAAAAACATAAAAGCTTGAGTAAAACATGATTTGTAAATTGTGAAGTTCGGCATATATTGCTACAAGAATCTAAATTTATTTATAGAATGAAAAACTAGTAGGAAGCTTAAACTATGATCAAAATAAACATCTGTTTTAATTTCTTTGGTCAAAAACTTAAAAATACTCAACATTATATGTTTTTGTCTTAATTATAAAGAACAAAGAGAAAGTAAGACCCAAATTTAGTGTCAGAATAATCTGCTTCTCTTATGGGACTAAAAACATCTATTCCCTCCGTGTTTTTAAGGGCCCTATTCAAAATACATCCTGCAAAATTTCACTGTGAACTTCTGAGACACTTCACATGACGCTGGAAAGTGAAGAGAAAACTTAAATTTAAAATAAAAACATATTTTTATAGTCTTAGAGAATATGAAAAAAAAGATCTAAAGGAAAGAAACTTGCCTAACTGTGCAGTCATCATGGCCCTAACAGAATCACAAAAGCTGTGAATTATACAGATGATTCGACGAGCTGAAAGATCAAGGAGTAAGATATGGCCCCCCCCAGTCCCTATCCAGAGGGCAGTGTTCTTCTGGAGGCAGAGAGTTTTCACTCTCCCAGAATAAGACATTTGGTGTTTCGCTTCCTTGCTTGCTTTGACCAGCTCCTCCCTAAAAACCGTAAGGAAAGTATGCATTAATACTTTTTTCAGAAATAAAGAGATAAAATAAATGTGTGTCTCTCTCTGTATATACAGACACACACACATATATAACATTTTAAATTATGAATACATGACAGCATACATTACATACTATTAAAATTGTACAGAACTAATTTTGCTAAATATAGTATGTCAAAGAGCCACGTTTCACTACATAAAGCATAAATGATCAAAGATAACAAAACTGTCTCCTAACTTCAAGAAATTCTGAAATAAATAAGATAGATACAATTTTTATTAATAAGCCTATGTAATCCAGCAAAAAAAAAAGAACCAATTTGCCCAATACGAAGAAAAAAAAGTTAGTTTCAAAAGGTTTTTATGAAGTCTAAAAGTTATAGAGGAAAATAAAATTATAATCATCTACATGTAAAAGATATGAATACAAACGACTGAATTTTTCGCTGAGCTAATGAGTAATTCATGACAAAAATGAGGTATCCAGAAGTAAAAGAATCGTAATAATTTTAGAATTTCATGAAGTAAGGGACCCTTTACCAGGCAGAACTTCTGAACATAAATTTCCTCACCATCCAGAGAAAAACTAAGAAGGTGTTAGGAAAGTAAACTCTGAAATCTCATTTTATGGATACGGTATATAATCTAAATGTTCTCCAGCAGATAAAAAAATCTATACTATAAAACCAGAACAAAACTATGAAGTAGCTAGCAAAGAAGGCTGGCAATGGTCCTGTGTGCCAGCAGCAGCAAACAAGGGATGTGCTTGATGGGAAGTCTCCGACACACTGTATCAGACTGAGCACTGCGGCCTCAGTCTGGCATCTTGATCTTCCCTCCTTAGTGCACTGGTCAATCCAGTACATTTTTTCACCCATATTTTATATTGTTTTGTGACTTTTTCTTTGTAATACCTTGAGGAAACCATATCTATTATGTGCCTATTTTTTTTTTCAAAAATGAAATTTGTTGGATACCAACAGATGGTGCTGAGAAGCATTAACAATTTTGTTTCTGAGGGTTGTTTTTTTAAATAAGCCATACTTCCTCTCTCTGTGAAATATGAAGTGTAAGGACAGCTCTTATAGGCATAAAATAAAGAACCAATGACACTGTACCTACAGTCAACAACATATTGTACACTTAAAAATTTGTTGATTGGGTAGGTCTCATGTAGTATTCTTTTCACAGTAAAATTAAAAAAAAAATAATTTACTTTAAAAAGTGCACACAGTCTATCAGTTCACAGAGTTTTTCAGTCTTCTTGTCCCATACTTCCACAAATGGGCTATTTTTCTTAGCAACATAAAGAGCCGTGTCTACCACCACTGCTATGATGTTGGAATCACTGAAAGATGCATAAGAAAACCTAGGGGGAAAGAAAAGAATGTCATTTCATTTTTCTAGTATTTCAAAATATAATACAACCTTATTATGTTAGCTCTTAATGCATATAAAGGATTAACACTATTTTGAAAAAGAAACAGGCTAGAGTATTTGGCAATTATTTCATATTATCCCCTAACCATTCTGAATAGAATACTTTGTGAACAAAAGTCCAGGACCAGAAAGCTCCACAAATGAATTCTACCAATCATTTAGAGAAGAGTTTTAACATCTATCCTTCTCAAAATATTTCAGAATATTAGAGGAAGGAATGCTCCTGAATTCATTCTATGAGGCCAGCATCACCTCAATACTAAAAACCAGACAAAGAAAACACATAAAAAAGAAAATTACAGGCCAGTATCACTGATAAACATAGATGCAAAAATCCTCAACAAAATATTAGCAAACCAAATCCAACAATACATTAAAATGATCATATACCATTATCAAGTAGGATTTAACCCAGCAATGCAAGGATTTTTCAATATCCACAAATCAATCAGTGTGATACACCACATCAAACTGAAGAATAAAAAGCATATGATCATCTCAATAGAGGCAGAAAAGGCTTTTGACAAAATTCAACATCCATTTATGATAAAAACTTGACAGAAAGTAGTCGTAGAGGGAACATATCTCAACATAATACAGGTCATATATGACAAGCACATAGCTAACATCATTCTCAATGGCGAAAACCTGAAAGCGTTCCCTCTAAGATCAGGAACAAGACAAGGATGCCCACTCTGGCTACTTTTATTCAACATAATACTGGAAGTAGACACAGCTATCAGACAAGAAAAAGAAATAAAAGGAATCCAAACTGGAAAGGAAGAAGTAAAACTGTCACTGTTTGCAGATGACATGATACTATACATAGAAAATCCTGAAGTTGCTACCAGAAAACTACTAGAGCTCATCAATGAATTCACTAAAGTTGCAGGATACAGAAATCTGTTGCATTTCTATACACTAACAACAAACAATCAGAAAGAGAAATTAAGGAAACAATCCCATTAACAACTGCATCAAAAAGAATAAAATAACAAGGAATAAACCTACTACAGCAGATAAAAGAGCTGTACTCAGAAAACTGTAAGACTCTGATGAAAGAAATTGAAGATGACACAAACTGATGGAAAGCTACACCGTGTTCACGGATTGGAAGAATTAATATTGTTAAAACGACCATACTACACCAGGCAATCTACATATTCAATGCAATCCCTATTAAAATACCAATGGCATTTTTCACAGAACAAGAACAAATAATTTTAAAAATTTGTATGGAAATACAAAAGACCTGAATAGCCAAAACAATCTTGAGAAAGAACATAACTTAAGGAATCGCACTCCCTGACTTCGGACTATATTACAAGCTACAGTAATCAAAACAGTATGGTACTGGCACAAAAACAAACACATACATCAATGGAATATAAGAGACCAGAAATAAACCCACCCACTTATATTCAATTAATCTACAACAAAGAAGGCAAGAATGCACAATGGAGAAAAGACAGTGTCTTCAATAAGTGGTGCTGGAAAAACAGGAAAAACAGCTACCTGGAAAAGAATGAAATATAGAAGATTCTCTAACCGCATATACAAAAATAAACTCAAAGTGGATTAAAGACTTAAATGTAAGATTAGGTACCATAAAACTCTTAGAAGAAAACATAGGCTGAGCACTCTTTGGTTTAAATTGTAACAAAATTTTTGGGGGGGATCTGTCTCCTAAAGCAAAGAAAATAACAGCAAAAATAAACAATGGGACCTAAGTAAACTTAAAAGCTTTTGTACAGCAAAGGAAACCATCAACAAAATGAAAAGACAACCTACTGAATGGAAGAAGATATTTGCAAATGATACGATTGATAAGGGGTTAATATCCATAATATATAGACAGCTCCTATAACTCAACATCAGAAAAAACAAAAAACCCAATTAAAAAATGGGCAGAAGACCTGAACAGACGTTTTTCCAAAGAAGACATACAGATGGTCTGCAGGCACATGAAAAGATGCTCAACATCATTAATCATCAGAGAAATACAAATTAAAACCACAGTGAGATATCACCTCACACCTGTCAGAATGGCTCTCATCAAAAAGACCACAAATAATAAATATTGGCAAGAATGTGGAGAAAAGGGAAACCTCATACACTGTTGGTGAGAATGTAAATTGGTGCAGCCACTGTGGGAAACAGTATGGAGGTTTCTCAAAAAACTAAAAATAGAACTACCATATGCCCCAGCAATTCCACTCCTGGGTATTTATCCAAAAAAATGAAAACACTAATTTGAAAAGATACACACACCTTAATATTCATAGTAGCATTATTTACAATAGCCAAGATATGGAAGCAACCTAAGTGTCCATCAACAGATGAATGGATAAAGAAGATGTGGTATATATACATATAAAATAGAATAATACCCAGCTATAAAAAAGAATGAAATTTTGCCATTTGCAACAACATGGATGGACTTAGAGGTTATTATGATAGGTGAAATAAGTAAAAGAAAAACAAATACTGTTTGATATCACTTCTACATAGAATCTAAAAAATAAAACAAACTAGTGAATATAACAAAATAGAAACAGACTCACAGATACAGAGAACAAACTAGTGTTTACCAGTTGGGATAGGGAAGGGGGGGAGGGCCAAGATAATGTTAGGGGATTAAGAGGTACAAACTACTATGTATAAAATAAATAAGCTATAACGATATATAGTGCAACACAGGGAATATAGCCAATAGTTTATAACTATAAATGGAATATAAACTTTAAAAATTGTGAATCACTATGTTGTACCCCTGGAACTTACATAATATTGTAAATCAACTATACCTCAATAAAAAAAGGAAGAACAAAGAAAACTATACAAAATACATGTGTTAAATCCATATCTTTAGTAAAATAATGAGTTGCTGCCTCTCAAATTCCATGTTTAATTTGATACAGAGATAATGAAAATTAAAAAAAATTAGACTGATAGATACTACTAAAATTACTATGAGTTTTCATATTTTATCCCAAATGTGATTAGACTGGGTGATTTTTTAATGTTCCTCTGCTTTCTAAGTTCTATAATGAATATTTAAATTTACAATAGAAAAATAAAGTACGCATTTTGAAAGATCTTTGGGATTATCAATAGCATTACTGACTTGATTATAAAGAATAAAAATGAAAAATATGGTAAATGAGTTGCACAGATAAGAATAACTTACAGCTGATTTGTCCTGGTCTCAATCAGTTTCTGAATGGTGAAATCATCAGAAAATGAGAAAACTTTTGTACCACATCCTCCCCACGTAATGTTTTTCTCGGTTGAATTCATGGATTCACTCAAACACATCAGTGGAGTGCTGACATTTCCTATATTGAGTGTCTTCACAGGAGCAGCTCCTTTACACTTTGCCAAAAAGAGAAAACACATTCAGTAAATTGAGTAGCCACAGAATGAAACAGTGTAAAATTTCAGCTTTCTAAAAACTACTTTCCCATCTTAAATGGTTAGAGGTATTAAAATAAAAATTCAGGATACATTTTTCAAAGGACTTATAAAAACAGGATTTAATTCAAATGGTATTCAATGTGTTATTCTTATAACCAATCTCTTCACTTCTCCATGCAAAAATTGTACAGGAAGTAACCTAGAGATTATACTATAATTACGTCTTTGTCTCTCATTAGATAATAAGCTTTTTTGATAACAAAGAGTATGAATGGGTAGGATGTTGAATGACTAGATAGAACCACAGATGAATGATGGATGGAGAAATTAATTCTTTAATGATAAATGTGAATCTTAATAACAGAAAGTCACATGATTTCTTCAAGGTTAAAGAACAGGTTAACCACCTAGAGAAATGGAAATAAAAACAAAAGGAAACAAATGGGACCTAATGAAACTTAACGGCTTTTGCACAGCAAAGAAAACCATAAACAAGAATGAAAAGACAACCCTTAGAATGGGAGAAAATATTTGGAAATGAAGCAACTGACAAAGGATTAATCTTCAAAATATACAAGCAGCTCATGCAGCTCAATATAAAAAAAACAAACAACCCAATCCAAAAATGGGCAGAAGACCTAAATGGACATTTCTCCAAAGAAGATTGCCAACAAACACATGAAAGGATGCTTAACATTACTAATCATTAGAGAAATGCAAATCAAAACTACAATAAGATATCACCTCACACTGGTCAGAATAGCCATCGTCAAAAAAATCTACAAACAGTAAATGCTGGAGAGGGTGTGGAGAAAAGGGAACCCTTCTGCACTGTTGGTGGGAATGTAAATTGATACAGCCACTATGGAGAACAGTATGGAGGTTCCTTAAAAAACTAAAAATAGAACTACCATATGACCCAGCAATCCCACTACTGGGCATATACCCTGAGAAAACCGTAATTCAAAAAGAGTCATGTACCACAATGTTCACTGCAGCACTATTTACAATAGCCAGGACATGGAAGCAACCTAGGTGTCCATCAACAGATGAGTGGATAAAGAAGATGTGGCACATATATATAATGGAATATTACTCAGCCATAAAAAGAAATGAAATTGAGTTATTTTTAGCGAGGTGGATGGATCTAGAGACAGTCATACAGAGTGAAGTAAGTCAGAAAGAAAAAAAAATACTGTAGGCTAACACATATATATGGAGTCTAAAAAAAAAATGGTTGTGAAGAACCTAGGGGCAGGACAGGAATAAAGATACAGACATAGAGAATGGACTTGATGACACGGGGAGGGAGAAGGGTAAGCTGGGACGAAGTGAGAGAGTGGCACTGACATATATACACTACCAAATGTAAAATAGATAGCTAGTGGGAAGCAGCTGCATAGCACAGGGAGATCAGCTCAGTGCTTTGTGTCCACCTAGAGGGGTGGGATAGGGAGGGTGGGAGGGAGGGAGCCACAAGAGGGAGGATATATGGGGATGTATGTATACATATAGCTGATTCACTTTGTTATACAGCAGAAACTAACACACCACTGTAAAGCAATTATACTCCAATAAATATGTTAAAAAAAAGAAAGAACAGGTTGGTAGCAAGCCAGACTTAAAACTTGTTTCCCCTGTTTTTTCCACAATGTATTTATAAGAAATTATCTAATTCACTTATATAAAAATGGAATTATTTCCATCCCTAACCTTATAAAGCAGATCTCATTTATCAATTCATCCTTGGTTCATTCATATAAAATATACAGTTAATCAGTAAGTACTTATAGAGAATGTACTGTGTTCAACACTTCCTGAAGCAATAGAAAGGTAAAAAGCAGAATATATGATCCAGAATCTCAAGGAGTTTATAATCAGTTAGAAGGAAGGTGGTGATGAGTAAACATAAGACAAAGAACTTAAATTTTGATGCAGAATGCATTCAACATTTACCTTAACTGTTTTATCTTCAAAAATTGCTAGGTTGCCATCAGCAGTTCCCACTAAAAGGAAATTTTTTTGCTTGCTAAAAGAAAAAATGTCAAAATTGTTACAAAAATAATGCTTATATTGACCAAGATGGTCTTAACATCCCACCTACCTTAACTAAACTTTAGATAGGTTTCTTCCTGATTATTGGCCTCTACCTCCTTTTCCTTAGGGCATTTACTTGAGAATACTTACATTGCAACTTCTTTCTCTGCCCATTTAAGATGTAGAGCTTCTTCAAGTTTTACAACTCAAGAATGTCTTTTCTCAAGGATCTGGGTGCCCTCTCTGAAATGTCATCAGGAAGGATGGCACCCCTTCTCCCATTCTTTGTGGGAGGGTAGGAGCCTACTTCAATAAGCAACAATCAGCAAACAGATAACCTAATCACACTGACCCTCCCCCTCCCCCAATGTCCTCCAGTACTTTTCCACTAGCTCACTATAGGGTTTAAAAAATCTCCCACCTTTTATTTCAGCAGAGCTGAGTCCAATCCCTCTCCCCTATTGCAATAATCTTAAATATAAATTCTTCCTTGCCTATTTGACTTCATCTGATGAAATTTTTATTTGACAGTATCCAAATAATTTCAACTCCAAAATTGCCAGTGGAGTTTATATTTTAGCCACCAAAAACTTGAACTTCACATTTTTCTAATACTTTTTTTCCAGTACTGACTTAAACCAGAGAAGTATATGGTGCATAATCTAAATGGCTCCTGGAAATCATACTGCCCCAAATATTACAGCAACTAACCTGTTACACCTGAAATTCTGCCATTTCGATAAATTCCTGAGATAAAATCCTTTCGACTGATAATGGTTAAGCCATTTCACTATTGACAACTTCTGAATTCATCTACTGAAGTTTTTTTCCAATTTGGTAGTTAGTTAAGTGATATGCTTTAGACTGGCATTAACAGTTTATTGATATACATGTATTCAAAGTAAGAATTAATGAGAACTCATTTTTGAAGAGGCCCTACAAAAATGAACTGATGTGCTGAGTGGTGAAGAGTTACAGCCATAGTTGAGATAAAACCAGGAGCAAGGCTGGAAGCCTGAAGAAATGACTGACCTATTTTTTAACTGTCTCAGCTTGATCTGTATACAGAAAAATGCAAATATCTTCGTGGCCTCCTATAGTTCCCTTTAATATATGCAACCAATGGAAAAATGTTAAAAATGAGCAACCTTTCTTGATACTGTAACAATTTTGCACACAATTAAGTCATCTAAAAGATATGTAATTTTCCCCCAATGGTCAAAATCACTACCTTACCTTTGCTTGGAAAAGGAATTGCAATACAAGCAAGTAACAGAATCAGTCATCTTTTCAAGAGTGTGCCTCTTTCTCTCATCTTCAGTATTGATGACGAGGAGCATGCCAGACTGTGTTCCAGATACAATCCAGCTTTCCTTTTCAACAGGAAGATGCACCAAGGCTAGGCACAATATTCTACTATCAGTAACTTCCTGTTAAGAAAAGAAAACACGCTTTAAAGGACTTGGTTCTAACTTAAGCGACTAGAACTTACATAGAATGAAAATATTATGTAATCCACATACTTAACTCTTTTTACTTTCTTGGTTTTCATTTTTAAAACAATGCCAATTTTATTTAACTTTCAACAATAAATGAGTTAACTGGCAAAAAAAAACCCTGCCTAGAATGCACCTGAAACTAAAATTTTAAAATTGAAAATTATTTCTCAGTGTCATTTCCCACTCCATCAAAGTAATATAAGAGGATTGTTCAACCTTAAGAATAATGTTTAGGTACAACATTTCTTTCAAGGCAACAATCAAAATATAAGGTTTTTTTAAGTCTAGAAATTTACCTTATATTTCCCAATATAATTTATTGATCCATCTTGCAGAAGCCATGCACAGATCTCCTCTATCACCCACCCCCGGCTGCTCTGAGTGTTGGCTACTAAGAGCTCAGAGCTGCACCCTTCACTACCTTCAGCCCATGGGAGCTGGCTTGTTAAGAAATGGTTGGGAGGTTATGCCACCCCTACCCTTGGACAAATTGCAGCTGATGACTGACTGATAAGTGGGAATGAAATATTGGACCCCTTGCCTGGTGAAGGGATAAATCTGCGCCGTTATTCACATTCCAGAGTTTCTTGTGGGTAAAGACTGAGGCTAGACTTCCTCAGACACTACATTTTTGCTAAGCTTCTTCCCCTGATCTATGTGGCTTCCCATACCTCCTTAAAAGTTTCTCTCTCCTTGAATCACTCATATAAGATTCTCTGTTTCAGGCTGTGTTTCTAGCATTCCTGACCTAAGACACACATATACTGTGATTTTAAAATAAAACACACACTACTTCATTTCATGTGAATACACTTGTTTTAACAGGAAGCTAATTTAATAACACTCCTATATTACCTCTTATTTTATTTCCTCGCAAGTAACTTTTTTGTTTTTGTTTTTTTTTTTAAAGAACCAGTCACTGCAGTCCACTTGAAAGTCATGGACACCCTCGGGAATCTCACGGGCCTGGTACTTGGCTGGGCCCCTGACAAAAGGTTCTGCCCAGCGGTTGAACCCAGATAGCTGTGTCCAAAACCAAATGCCGGTTCTTCAAGTCCTCCCCCGGCCCCAGCTGGATGCTTCACACCTGCACACTGAGTACCCTAAATAATTTTCAATTGGTTCATGCTTTAAAATAATTTGCAAAGTGAGTTTTCTGGAGTTTCACTAATTTAAATGGTATTTGGACTTACCGCAGAAGTGTATCTTTCTGTATTTAAGTCAAGAAAGGAGAGCTGTCCTTTGTCAGTGTGCCCACAGCCCAGCCAAATGCTTGCATTCTTGCTGTTATGATTCATAGCAACCATGCATTCAACAGTAAAGTTTTTAGGTATTGATATACGCCTCATCAGACAGATTAACTCAGCTGAATTCAAAATGTCAAAGACCTGAGAAAGTTTAAAAATTAACAAAATAACACACATCAGGTTAACATATGCTCTCTTGAAAGATCGTATCATTATGCATAATGTAGTATTAAATGTTACAGCACTAAACCTAAATCTGTTATTTAAACTGTGACACATTCAGAGCAACAAGATTAACAATCAAACTATAGATATTAAGATAATACTTATTTTTAAACTATGCATGATATACGCACTTTTGTACATATGGTATGTTTTGTAACTTGAAAAGAAAATCTCAAAAGTGCCAAATGAACAGAAATTTAGCAGAGTCAGGAACTATTCTTCATTCAGTTTCATACCGCAGAGACGCATCATGTTGAAGGGCCCACGATAGAATACACCTTCTACCAGTTGAAGGGAAAAGACATTTTGATTTTGGTAACAAAACTCACAAATCACCTCTAGATTCTGTTTTTATATTTTTCCTGCAAGCACTAACGAACTAAAGAGACGGCAGAGAGCCAGTGTAAGGAAACAGAACCAGGGGTCAGGAAAATGGAATTAGAGCCCCGTGTCACAGCCACTTACCTGCCACTCACGAGGCTCCAAGACAGCTCCATTTCTCCCAGTGACTCATCTGATAAAGGTGATGAGTTTACCCACCTTGCCTAGTACACACTGTATTTTAAAGACTAAATGGGTATGTGAAAGTTTCTGAAAACTGTCATGTGCTAAAAAAAAAACCCTCAAGATTGTTATGTAATCTGTAAAATACAGGTGAAGTATAACTGAAAATTAAAAGAATAAAAAGTAAAATAATAATTAAGCTCTGGAAAATTTTGCTTTGATAATTTTTTTTAAAGTCTGTGTAATTAACACTGGTAGCAACCAAAATTAAAAAGCCAGTAAGGCAACTAGTCAAGATGATTATATGATGTTTGATAAAGGCAGTGTATACATGTCCTCAGCTATTTCTGAGTAGGAAATTTAAAATTGAACAAAAATTTTTCAATGAATGATTATACAAAATTGAGAGTCCACAACATAAAAACAGCTCTTATTTTGATCTATTAAAATCTGTTTCATTTAAAACATAGTAAGAGTTCTGTTTCCAAAAATATGGTGGAAGAGGTTATTTGGACAAAACTTCCAGCTGAATACAACTTAAAATGCTGAAGAAATTATTTTTTAATCTCTTAAAAACATTAAAGATCTAACAACACCATATAGAATTTTCAGGCCAAAATATTAATGAAAGACAGAATCCAGAGAGGTCAGATGAACCCTGAAGCCCAATTTTCCCTTTAGGCATTTGTCTATTGAAGCAAAATTGATGTGCGGTTTTTAGTGCCTTGTGAGGCCAGTGGGAAAGAGTTAAACCTATGGCCTGTCCAAAGTGGAGAATGTAGTTAATGGTCTTGTTCCCATAAAACTGGGATCCCAAAAGGACTGCATATTTAGAATAAATGAGAACCAGATATAAAGCCACTCCACACTCCCACTCTCACTGGTTTATAAGAAAAGTTGCATTAGGACTTTACAGACACAGGGGGAGAGAGCAAAAGAACCCTGAGAAACTGTTTATTAATTAATAAGCTTGCTCTCAAGATTTGTAGACCAGATTCTCATCACCTGGGTGATTCAAAAACATCTCAAGCCAGGAATTGAGTGTAAAGCAATTTATAGCAAGATAATCCAGAAAAAGATGTGCAAGACCTATATGCAAAATTATAAAACTTTATTGAAAGACACTTAAGAAGACCTAAATAGGGCTTCCCTGGTGGCGCAGTGGTTGAGAGTCCGCCTGCCGATGTAGGGGACACGGGTTCGTGCCCCGGTCCGGGAAGATCCCACATGCCGCGGAGCGGCTGGGCCCGTGAGCCATGGCTTCTGAGCCTGCGCGTCCGGAGCCTGTGCTCCGCAGCGGGAGAGGCCACAACAGTGAGAGGCCCGCGTACCGCAAAAAGAAAAAAAAAAAAAAAAGAAGACCTAAATACAGAGATAACCCATATTCAAGAATAGAGAGACAATATATCATAAGGATATTGTCTACAGATTCAATGCAAGTCTAATCCAAAGCACAATAGAATTTTTCATAAAAGTTGACAAAGTGATTTAAAATTTTTTTTTTTTTTTAATCTTTTATTTTTTTTTTTTAACATCTTTATTGGGGTATAATTGCTTTACAATGGTGTGTTAGTTTCTGATTTATAACAAAGTGAATCAGCCATACATATACATGTGCTCCCATGTGTCTTCCCTCTTGCATCTCCCTCCCTCCCACTCTCCCCCCCCCACCCCTCCAGGCTGTCCCAAAGCCCCGAGCTAATATCCCTGTGCCTTGCGGCTGCTTCCCCCTAGCTATCTACCTTACTACGTTTGTTAGTGTGTATATGTCCATGACTCTCTCTCGCCCTGTCAAAACTCACCCTTCCCCCTCCCCATATCCTCAAGTCCGTTCTCCAGTAGGTCTGCGCCTCTATTCCTGTCTTATCCCTAGGTTCTTCATGACATTTTTTCCCCTTAAATTCCATATATATGTGTTAGCATACGGTATTTGTCTTTGTCTTTCTGACTTACTTCACTCTGTATGACAGACTCTAGGTCTATCCATCTCATTACAAATAACTCAATTTCATTTCTTTTTAAGGCTGAGTAATATTCCATTGTGTATATGTGCCACATCTTCTTTATCCATTCGTCCGATGATGGGCGCTTAGGTTCTTTCCATCTCCGGGCTATTGTAAATAGAGCTGCAATGAACATTTTGGTACATGACTCTTTTTGAATTTTGGTTTTCTCAGGGTATATGCCCAGTAGTGGGATTGCTGGGTCGTATGGTAATTCTATTTGTAGTTTTTTAAGGAACCTCCATACTGTTCTCCATAGTGGCTGAACCAATTCACATTCCCACCAGCAGTGCAAGAGTGTCCCCTTTTCTCCACACCCTCTCCAGCATTTATTGTTTCTAGATTTTTTGATGATGGCCATTCTGACTGCTGTGAGATGATATCTCATTGTAGTTTTGATTTGCATTTCTCTAATGATTAATGATGTTGAGCATTCTTTCATGTGTTTGTTGGCATTCTGTATATCTTCTTTGGAGAAATGTCTGTTTAGGTCTTCTGCCCATTTTTGGATGGGGTTGTTTGTTTTTTTGTTATTGAGCTGCATGAGCTGCTTGTAAATTTTGGAGATTAATCCTTTGTCAGTTGCTTCATTTGCAAATGTTTTCTCCCATTCTGAGGGTTGTCTTTTGGTCTTGATTATGGTTTCCTTTGCTGTGCAAAAGCTTTGAAGTTTCATTAGGTCCCATTTGTTTATTTTTGTTTTTATTTCCATTACTCTAGGAGGTGGGTCAGAAAGGATCTTGCTGTGATTTATGTCATAGAGTGTTCTTCCTATGTTTTCCTCTAAGAGTTTGATAGTTTCTGGCCTTACATTTAGGTCTTTAATCCATTTTGAGCTTATTTTTGTGTATGGTGTTAGGGAGTGATCTAATCTCATACTTTTACATGTACCTGTCCAGTTTTCCCAGCACCATTTATTGAAGAGGCTGTCCTTTCTCCACTGTACATTCCTGCCTCCTTTATCAAAGATAAGGTGTCCATATGTGCGTGGGTTTATCTCTGGGCTTTCTATCCTGTTCCACTGATCTATCTTTCTGTTTTTGTGCCAGTACCATACTGTCTTAATTACTGTTGCTTTGTAGTATAGTCTGAAGTCAGGGAGCCTGATTCCTCCAGCTCCTTTTTTCGTTCTCAAGATTGCTTTGGCTATTCGGGGTCTTTTGTGTTTCCATACAAATTGCGAAATTTTTTGTTCTAGTTCTGTGAAAAATGCCAGTGGTAGTTTGATAGGGATTGCATTGAATCTGTAGATTGCTTTGGGTAGTAGAGTCATTTTCACAATGTTGATTCTTCCCATCCAAGAACATGGTATATCTCTCCATCTATTTGTATCATCTTTAATTTCTTTCATCAGTGTCTTATAATTTTCTGCATACAGGTCTTTCGTATCCTTAGGTAGGTTTATTCCTAGATATTTTATTCTTTTTGTTGCAATGGTAAATGGGAGTGTTTTCTTGATTTCACTTTCAGATTTTTCATCATTAGTATATAGGAATGCCAGAGATTTCTGTGCATTAATTTTGTATCCTGCTACTTTACCAAATTCATTGATTAGCTCTAGTAGTTTTCTGGTAGCATCTTTAGGATTCTCTATGTATAGTATCATGTCATCTGCAAACAGTGACAGCTTTACTTCTTCTTTTCCGACGTGGATTCCTTTTATTTCCTTTTCTTCTCTGATTGCTGTGGCTAAAACTTCCAAAACTATGTTGAATAAGAGTGGTGAGAGTGGGCAACCTTGTCTTGTTCCTGATCTTAGTGGAAATGCTTTCAGTTTTTCACCATTGAGGATGATGTTTGCTGTGGTCTTGTCATATATGGCCTTTATTATGTTGAGGAAAGTTCCCTCTATGCCTACTTTCTGGAGGGTTTTTATCATAAATGGGTGTTGAATTTTGTCGAAAGCTTTCTCTGCATCTATTGAGATGATCATATGGTTTTTCTCCTTCAATGATTTAAAATTTTATATGGAAAAACTAGACTGAAGAACAGCTAAAGCATTCCTAAAAGATAAAAATAAGGGGGGAAAGAGACTATTATAAAGCTTCAGGAATTAAGACAGGATTGTACCGGAGGAAGAACAGGTAAATTGACCAATGGAAGAGAATGTGTGTGTGTTTATCTTTGAGTGTATATTACAGAATGGAAATGGAAAATAAAAAGATCAGTAGAAGACAAAGGAAGAAACAATTTCATAGATGAAGCTGGAAAAATTGGTTACCCATATGGAAAAAAGGAAATTGGATCTAGATAAAAATGTCATTCAGAACTTAACTATTAAGAACAAAACTTTTAAACATTTTGAAGAAACCATAGGTAAATATTTTTGTGACTCTGAGAGAGATAAGGACCTTTTAAAACAGGACCCTAAAATTAATAACGATAAAAAGAAGTATTGTTAAATTTATCTCTATTAAAATTAAGAAAATCTGTTAATCAAAAGGCACTCTTTAGGAAATAAAAATGCAAACCATGAATTGGGAAAAGAAATGTGCAACATATATAACCAACAAAGTTTTAGTATACAATGTATAAAGAAGCGCTTTTTAAATTTTATTTTTACAAAAACAACTCAATAGAAAAATGGCTAAATAATGAACAGGCATTTTCCAGAAGAGGAAACATATATGTGACCAATGAATATATAAAGAGATGCTCATCTTTATTAGTAATTAGGAAAATGTAAATCAATACACAAGACTGAATCTATTTGGAAAAAATTAAGAAGTCAGATACTCCAACGTTTAGGGAGAATATATTAAAAAAACAGCTACCCTAATATACAGATGATGGAACTGTTAAGCTGGTACAACTTCTTCAAGAAATGATTTAGATATTCCCATATCCCATGATTCTGCAATTCAACTCCTGGTTAGATACCACAAAGCAATTCTGATACAATTTGCACTAGGCGACATGTACGACCACACTCATAACAGCACTATTTATAATAGCAAAAAACTAGAAACAATACCAATACCCACTGATATGATCACGGGTAAATACATTGTTGTGCATTCAAACAATGGAATGGAATAGTAGGGAAAGTAATCAATAGCTATGCTCAACAACATGAATGAAGCTTACAAAATAATGTTGGGAGAACAACTGAAAAAACTCAGAACAGCACGTGACTATGATTCCATTTTAAATAAATTATAAACTGGGTAGTAAAATCATAAAAAGAAAAATAAACAATGATTATCATGAAAGTCAGGAGACTGGCTACATATAGGGAAAAGAGGGTGATGCAATCAGAAAGAGGCATATGTGCATTTCTGGGGTGTTGGCCCTTTATTTTGTGCCTGGGGTAGTGACGGGATAGAGGAGTTTTGCTTTATAACTGTTTTAAACTGTGTGTGTTTATATGTTTGAGTATATATATTTGAATATTACATATATAGTTTTTGATGTTCTGAACAAAATACTGATACATTTTAACTACACAAATACCTGGGCAGAAGTAGGTCTTTCCTGAGGATTTTCTTTCAAACATTTTTTAATTAACTTCTCAACCATAGGCCATGGGGCACAACCATATTCTTTAACTGGATCTAAAACATTACAAAACATATCACGCTTAAACACTGGACAAATCAGAACAATTATTTTATTTCTTCTCAATGTGTATGAGAGGTCCAGACATTGCAAAGGAACCACTGATCTCTATAATCCCATATATATCATGAATCTACTTATCACTCTTAAAGCTAATTTTGTTAACTGTCTCCACTAGAGACATCAAGAATGAGTTCTTAATTTTTACAGTATAAAAAGAGACACAAATACCAATTGAATAAAAATAGATTTTCCTTTCATACCTTCATTTCAAATAGACTTTGAAAACACTTTTGTTCATATAATAGACTTCTTTGCAAATACTTTTTATTTTAATATTCAATGTAGACAGGCATTTAATCCATTTAATCCAATGTTACCCCCACAGTCACTTTGTGCACATTTGTTTTTTTTATAAGAGGTATGCCATTTTTCTGATTGGTATAGAATACAGGCCTGAAAACTTTCACTGGAAAGCTAACTGATAAAATGAGGGAGACGACCTAGATTGTGCACAAAGTTTAGTCGAGTAATAATAGATTTCCTTCTGCTGGGAATCTTTAAAGGTCCCCCAGAAGGAGATAGTTAAAGCTGTATTCCCTGCAGATGTAACATAGTATACACTCAAAACTTTTCTTAAATGAAAAGAAAAGCAGAAAATATGAGAAACAACTAAATATATTTAAAAGAATACTTTAGAATGAGAACTGAAGCGTTAAGGAATGAATGACAAAGCCCTAGAATTTCTTTAAAGCATGAGGCAACCATTCAAAATGAGATTTGATCTCATTAAATACTCATTTACTAATTCTTACTAATATTTACTACTAAAAATTATTATTGTAAATAATTCAAGCTTCCATTCCTGCATAGAAATTACTTCACTCCAAGAAAATGAAAATACCCCAAGCTAATGGACACTTAGTAACTCCTTACAAGAAGAAAAGTCACTAAACCTGGAGTTCTAATAGTATTTCCTTCTCTGAGTATTCTTCTAAATATAATACCAAATATATCAATATTTGGAATATTAAAAAGAAGCCCTATAACTTCTATCTTTCTCATATGATTTTATTAATATGTCACAGAATTTAAGAATATTCATGCACTAAAAAAGTATTCAGCTGTGAAATGAATTACTATACAACTACAATTAAATAACTTGGAAATGAAGCTGCTACTATTAAAAAATAATAATAATCTTTATTGTAGATAAAATAAAACTTACCAGGTAATTTTCCTTGTATTGCCAATTCATCAAACTCATTTGGGAACTTCAAACCCTCTGCTATTCTACCTCCAGTTGTCAAAATATCATAGAGTAGCAAACCAAATGAATAAACATCAGCCTGTTGGTTATAAATAACATTTCCTCTGGCAACTTCAGGTGCACGAAACCCTGAAAGTAAACAGACATATTAATAAATATGCCCAACCCCAGAACTTATACACCCAGGGAGGTATATACTTAGGCATATGTGCTGATGAAGAGACAGGAAGATGAGTTCTAAACAGGCCACATCATCTCTATAAGAAGACATCTTAATCAAGTCAATTAACAGCCCTATCCCAGGACATTTCACCCCAAGGTCCATCTTCAAGAATAACAAGGATAAACATTCAATAATAAATTATTAAGTGATATTTCATAATTAAATAAATAAAGCCTAAGAGGGGGGGAAAGTCTACATCATTCTTAATAATAACTATTCCCAGAGCAGTGTTTCAAACAGAGGAGGAGACAGGAGGGAGATTTCTAGACTTCACTCCAAGTCACTTTAACCTGGCTGCAATGCTAATGGCCTTATCATTCCAAGAATTGTGACTCTGCTCCTTGAACCCAACTGAACACTAAAAAGAAAACCTCGAATAAAACGAATAAAAGCCCTCTCTCTCAGGTGTAAGTTCATGCCTGAAATTCTCTGAAATAAAAATAAAACCTTTCATTTTGCAATAGAGATAAATCATTTTTAATCACTTCAGGGAAAAAAAAGTAATTTCAACATTACCTGTAATAGTCAACAATCTAAGGAAAACCAACTATGTTCTGTATATAAATATTTGAAAAATAAACACATTAAATTATCACTTTTTGACTATTAACTTCATGAAGATTAAAAACAATAACAAACCCAGAATGGGAAATAGGTGCTCTAATTCAAGTTTTGAGGGAATTTTAATTGATAAACCTTTCTAGAAGGTAATTAGTATTTCAAAATTCAAAATATGCCTACCCAGCAATATGATTTTTAGAAATTTAATGTTTAAAAATTAGTTTCATAAATGGGAAATTTTTAATTTACAAGTCTATTAATTAAAGCCTTTCAATATATCAAAAAGTTCAAAAAAAATAAATATATATCAAGATGTGGTTAAGTAAATTACTGAAATATTATGTAACTCTTAAAACTGATATATGACACAGAAAGATGTCCCTGAAATATTAAGTAGAAAAAGAAAACAGAGACGCAGAATTTACAATACAGTATGTATATAAAACACTCAAGCACATTAAATCTAGATATATCTCTTTGTTGCTGGAGTGTTATTTCCACTAATTTATTAGAAACACATCTTTTGACCTGCTCAATAGCATTTGCTGCTTTCAATTCACAACCTTATGTTTTGCAAATCAAATCTCAATTTAAAACATCATGGAGTATTTCAACCAAAATGGGGAGGGGAGGGGGACTGAGGGCATCAAGACCTAAGCTACCAACATAACATTTAACTATCAATCTAATAAACCATAAGATCCTCCAAGCTACTCTACATGTATCCTTATCACTGAGGACTTCCCTGGAAAAGCAACTGCAATTTCTTCAAAAATTTTTGCCTTATTTTTCAGTATACTGGTCACCATAGTAGTAACAGGAAGAATAACATTTCAAGCTACTCAATGTATTCACCACTGAATTTAATTTGGGATGAAAATGAACACTTTTAATGTTACTTGTCACTGGAAGGCTAGAAATAGAAACATTTCCTGCCTGTTTACAAAAGGACAGTGTTGTCACCTGATCTAATACTGTGAATGATCTATGGTGGTTATGGACCATGCTACTGTACTACACGGATACCCTCTTTAGCACTGATGCCCCTCAAAGACTACAAATGTTAAGTACTAACTAAAATCCTAAACGTACGTTGTTGTATTAGGCTGTTCAAATAAGTCATTTATTTAAACATGTATCACTTCTACTTCTAGGTAAGATAGAATAACAGGGACTAGACTTACCATTCTGCATAAAACAATGAAATAACTAGACAACATGTATGAAACTCTGGACACCAGGAACACAAGACAGTGATCTCTGAGAGAGAGCAAACAAACAAGATGAGTTTTCTGAGTGCCCTTCAGAGGACAGGGAAAGGGAAGGCAAACAGAGCCTTCTGTGTTAAGAAGGGGACCCCCTGTGTTAAGAAGACAGAGCAGAGGGCTTCCCTGGTGGCGCAGTGGTTGAGAGTCCGCCTGCCGATGCAGGGGACACGGGTTCGTGCCCCGGTCCGGGAAGATCCCACATGCCGCGGAGCGGCTGGGCCCGTGAGCCATGGTCGCTGGGCCTGCGCGTCCAGAGCCTGTGCTCCGCAACGGGAGAGGCCACAACAGTGAGAGGCCCGCGTACCGCAAAAAAAAAAGAAGACAGAGTAGAGAGTCCAGGAAAGAAAAGACAGCTAAGGAATGTGCCAGGCATTGTGCTAAACACTTTACATGAATTTTTCATCTGATTTTCACAACAATCCCCTACAACAGATACTATTATTAGGTACTACTGTTTAACCAAGGAAAGGAATTAGGTAATTTCTCCAGCCCTGGCTAGTAAGTGGTAGAGCAAGGATTCAAATTAAGACACTCTGACTTCATAGCCCAAGTTTAACAGAATCCAGACAGCCAATAATCATTAGGTCATATATATCTATCTCCAGAATCCACTGCGGTGCCTAGAATGTGCACCATTGAGAAAGATTAATTTAAAACAGACATTTGCTCTTTTTATCTGAACATAAGTCTAAATGCTATTCATATTTACTCTCATAACTTTTTGCTTATATCACAGGCTAATACTCTCAAAATCTACAGTAAATGCTAATCATCTTGTTAAAAGTTTTTCTGCAAATAACATTTTCCCCAATGTGAGACAATACCACAATTTGAGCTGCCCATCTTATAACTGATTTATAGAGGCAATGACACTATTTATATGATGAAGAGATGGGAATCACCTGGGGATCATTTAAATAACCTCAATGTCTGGGCTCCACCCAAACTATTTAAATCAGAATCCTGGGCATGGGGTCCTGCTACCTGTACATTTGAAAGTCCTCCAGTAGCTTCAAACATGTGGCCACATTGAGAGCCCCTGCTCCACACCTACTAAAATACAACTGTAAAGGACACAATCCTAGGGGATATATCCCTTAAGCCCTACATGTTATCTAATATACAGCCAGAATTGAAAAACATAACCAAAGAATCCTCCATCCTCCATCTGTCACTTAGACCGCATGGAACTTCTTGCAGTTATCGGAATGAGACAAGTCATTTTCTACCTTAGCGCGTTTTGCCTGAAATGTCTCCTCCCACTTACTTATTTATTTACTCAAACCTCAAACTTCTCCTTTAAGATGTCATTCCAGAGTCACCTCCTCTATGAAGGAAGTCCTGACGACCCATAGCTCAGTTAACCACTTGCGCCTTGCACTATCACTGTACCTTGAACTAGATCTCCTGTTGAAACTAATACAATGCTTTATGATTATTGTTTACAGCCGTTTCTCCTGGCAAAATGTGTGCTTCTGGAGACGAAAATTTACATTTATTAATGCCCATTCTCCAAGTTCACCACTAAAACAGCTAACACACTTGGCGCAACTGCAACATGCCAGCTCTTCTCTATGTTACTTACATGGGTTACCTCATTTTACCTTTAAACAACTCTTTGAGGTAGGCATTATTTTTCTCGTCACAATTTACAGAAATGAAAAGTGAGCCCCAGAAAGTGAATCTTGAGCACCACACAGCTATTAAGTAGTGACACCAGTTTGATATTTGGTAAACATTCAATAAATTATTGCCAGATGCATGAATAAATGAATAAAAAATAAGAATACCTTTCCCTTAGAGAATTATTACAAGTCACAATGTTAAAATAATTGGGAAAATATGATGCATTTGTCTAAAAACTATATTTAGAGATACTTTTCCAGAGAAGTCTGCATTTAAAAGATCCATAGATCAAAAACATGAGAAATTTATAAATTAGGTCTGACTATATATCACAAAGTACACAGAAACATATACTTTCTTCTTTACTTTCCAAAAAGTCTGAGTAGAGCATGTCTCATAATTTCTATCAGATGATAGGTATAACCAGAGAATAACATTTTTGTTTACCCAAAGACTGTTGTATTTCTGTGGATGTTGGCGGGGTGAAAGCCATCAGTCAGCATCCATCTCAGTCAACAGTGTAACTGTCATAAGACCCAGAATTAACCGTTGCTACTAACAGGATATAATACATACATACCCATTTGACTGAGTTAAAGTTGAATCTCTCCAAATTATTTGAAGTTGAAAGTTTCCATCCCATATTTACCTTTGAAAATGTAGACAGACACGGTGCTGTGGTACTTGCCAATAACCGAGTTGTTTCTACCTTTGTGCTCCAGCTAGGATGGTACCTGGCCAGGGGCTGTGTTCTCAGGAAGGTTGGGTTTGTGTCTTATGTGACCCTATAGACATTTTTAATGGTCCCTAAGCTTTATTTAGTTTCCCTATCTGTAAACCAGGAATAATAATAGGACTCATGTCAGAGGGTCATGAGGGTTAAATGAGATAATCAACCTATGCAAAGGGCTAAGCATGAGACAAGCACTCTGTTCGTGCCACGAAAGGTTTGCTCCCATTACCATATTCCCTGAGACAACAGTAATGAACCCACACTCACATGCACACATGGTGTTAATGCACCACAGTAAGAGTTAGTATAAAAATTCACAAAAGTTTAACAATAACAAACACATGGTCTTTTGTTTCTCTAAAATTTCCAAGTTAAACCTTATATTTTGTTTCTCATAAAGTTTCTAAGTATAACATTAACAGGAAGATCCATTAAAAAGGAAAAGACAAGGAGAGAACTAAAATCATATGAGAGGGAATGATTTTCTTCTCAAACATAATTGCTCTGGGGAAGGAAAAGTTTGGTGATGGTGGCAGCAGTGGTGACAATTACTGTTATTTAAAATTTTTAATTTGAGTTTAGGGCTGAGGTGATTAGAAGTGCTCTAACAATAATAAATACAGTAGAGATAAAGAGAAGGTCCAAGATATAGCAAGGAAAAATGCTTACCATGTATTAAGCAGCCTGGGGGAAAAGCGGGCAGAAAGAATCGGGCTCTGGGTTTCCCTGTCATGATCTTTCTCCATACTTGTGTTACTGCACATTGATACAGCAGATTAAAAGGGGTCAGGAACAAGTATCTGGCTTGGTATGAAAAATCAGTTGGATATTGAACTATAGACAGGTTTTGACCCAAACCAGGAAGACACATAAAATGAAGGGCCATGAGTTTGAACAGAGTTGAAATGAGCTGACTGCTGGCTGGCCCAGCCCACTGAGGGAGCACAATCTACAAGGATCAGAGAGGTCCACTGCCAAGTAGGGGGTTGAGGCTTCAACAGCAGGATTTCCTCTCCACGAACACAGTGACGTGGCTGGGGGGAGGGGGAACGAATTGCAGGCCCCAGATGAGTGACCTGGCCCACCTTCATGAGACATGACAGTAATGAGCAGATCTTCCAAGAGAAGAATGCCGTCATGTGCCCATTTCTAGGTGGGTTTACGAGGCCTGTGGAATCCCATCTTCTAAGATTATTCTTCCAAACCTGTATGTGACAATATTTGTGGTTTCTGGCCCTGTCATTTTGCTTTGTTTATTTGGATTTTTAATAACTAAGGTTAAGTAAACCTCTTTAAGTATATGTCACAGTTGCATGTGATCCAGGAGAGCGACTACAGGCATACCTTGGAGATATTGCAGGTTTGGTGCCAGATCACCTCAATAAAGCAAGTATCACAAAGTGAGTCATACAAATTTTTTGGTTTCCCAGTGCATATAAAAGTTATGTTTACAATACTGCAGTCTATTAATGTGCAACAGCACTATGTCTAAAAATAATGTACAATCCTTTATTTAAAAATACTTTATTGTTAAAAACTGCTAACGATCATCTGAGCTGTTAGCAAGTCACAATCTTTTTGCAATAGTAATGTCACTGATCACAGATCACCATAACAAACATAATAATAATGAAGAAGTTTGAAATATCGTGAGAATAATCAAAATGTGACACAGAGACCCAAAGTTAGCAAAGGCTGTTGAAGAAAACAGCTCTGACAGACTGGCTTGATGCATGGTTGCCACAAACCTGCAATTTGTAAGAGACACAACATCTGCGAAGCATAATAAAGCAAAGTACAATAAAATAAGGTATGCCTGTATAGGACTTAAAGCCAAATAGCTCTGCATTCAAATGTCATTTAGACTGAGCTTTATCTTGGCCACTTACTGCATGACTTTGTGCAAGTTACACAATCTCACTGAGCCTCAGCTTCCTCATTTTATAGATGAGAAGATAAAAGCTAACTTTCAGCCCTGGCATGAGGATAGGATACCATGTGTCTAATGTATCTGGCCCTGAGCCTGGGACACAGCAGGTGCTGAAAAGATAATTATTTTATTATTATTGAACAACCCAGAGACACTTGAGTCAGAAAATATACTTTGAAATGTTTATGAGAATGCACACTCTACTTCCAACAGATAGCCATGTAAAATGAAAGAGATGATATGTATTTGGAGCAAAAATAAAACCAGGCATTGGAAGCTGGGGCCATTTGCTTGTCTAAGGACAAAAATGGGGAAAGGGGAAGAGGGTAGGGGACAATTTTGCCTAGTCAGATATCCTCTAAAGTACTTTCTTCTGTCTTAAGAATGTGTTTTAACTGAGCTGCAATCATCAAGATGATGTAAAGCCAACTGTAATTTTATTTACAAATAACTAACCATGTAAGATTTCTCCAGAGCTAGAGCTGCCCCCCACTAAACAGATGTCAACCCTTCAATTTTCTATTCCCACGCAAACTGAAATCTGAAAGACAAGATGTCTGTACAGATTACTTGCCCTATGACTGTTTCTTACTAATGGGAAGCTGAGATTCTGATGAATCTATTATTAGAAGAGGAAAGAGAGCTGAGAAAGGGAGGGAGAACTCCAAGTGGAAAGAACATGTCTGAGTATAAGATCATGAAAACCCAAGAACAAAGGAAATAGAATTTTCACTGGTAGAAACTCAGTTTACAGTTAAAGTAATAGGAGTATTACAGCAGGCATGACAAAAAAAGAGTTGGGTATGACACTTAAAAGCAATATTAAAATCTAAGGTAAGAAAATGATGCCTGTGATTTCTGGAGACCATAAATATAACAGTACGCAAAATGGGTATGTCTCATTTTACATAGTAACATGACTCTACAGTACTTTTAAGTATTGAAGCATTAACAACCTATAAATTATGAAGAAAGAAAAACAAAGTTCAATGTTTGAAGGTTTAAATTACTGTACCAGTCAGAACCCTCCTACACTGTTGGTGGGGATGTAAATTGGTACAGCCACTATGGAGAACAGTATGGAGGTTCCTTAAAAAACTAAAAATAGAACTACCATATGATCCAGAAGTCTCACTACTGAGCATATACCCTGAGAAAACCATAATCTGAAAAGATACGTGCACCCCAATGTTCAGTGCAGCACTGTTTACAATAGCCAAGACATGGAATCAACCTAAATGTCCATCGACAGAGGAATGGATAAAGAAGATGTGGTACGTATATACAATGGACTATTACTCAGCCATAAAAAATGAAATAATGCCATTTGCAGCAACACGGTGGACCTAGAGATTATCATACTAAGTGAAGTAAGTCAGACAGAGAAAGACAAATCTCAGATGATATCACTCATATGTGGAATCTAATTTTTAAAAAAATGATACAAATGAACTTATTTACAAAACAGAAACAAACTTAGAGATATCAAAAACAAACTTATGGTTACCAAAGGCGAAAGTGGTGGGGAGGGATAAATCAGGAACTTGGAATGAACATACACACACTACTATATATAAGAAAGGTAACCAACAAGGACCTACTGTATAGCAGAGGGAACTCTACTCAATATTCTGTGATAAACTCTATGAGAAAACAATCTAAAAAAGAATGAATATATGTATATGTAAAACTGAATCACTTGGTTGTACACCTGAAACACAACACTGTAAGTCAACTATACTCCAATAAAATTAAATTAAAAAAATTTTTTAATTAAAAAAAATTTTTTAAAAGAATAAGAAAGTATGCTTGTATCAAGAACAGTGCAACTAAGAACTCCAGTCCCAAAGTCCCTACCTGAAACTCTTGGAGCTAGAAGTATTTAGGAATTTATACTTTTTCATATTTAAGAAAGTAATAATGCATATAACAAATTACATAAAATTCAGTGGGATCAGAGCCAACAACCTGTACTCAAACAAACATGTTTATATTTCTGCTGTGAAACATCCACACATTCACAGTGAATATGAGAAATAAAGATCCTAACAAGGATCAATTCAATCGGGTCAGATTTTGCCACCGAATCAGTTATAAAAAAAAAAAACTTTGGATTTTCAAAGTTATTTGGGTTTCAGAGTTACAAAAAAGGGTTTGAGAACCTGAATTTGGTTTGCCTCATTTTTAGGTAAGTGTTATCAGTAGCTAGATTAAAACTTTGAGGCTCCTTTTCACCACCTCTGGAGTATTTAAACATTTTTAAGAAGTCCAACTTTTAAAAATATAACTTGACATAAAACACACTCTATTTATTTAATTTGTTTTTTACCCTGGAAAATTACATCAGTTGATTTTTTTGCCCTACAGGATATAATAATCAAAATCACAAATGTAGTGGTCACAATTATTCACATACTGGTCACAACAAATATCTGTTCACAGTGTGATAGGCTACAGTGTTCTCTTGATTCTCCTGAACTCATAACTGAAGTCAGTGGTTATCTATTCTGAAGAGGGAATTATCACACAAACCTTGTCACCCACCTGGTGTGCCCTCTGACGTTTTTATCCCCATTCTACAGCAGTACTGAGCAATCCCATAGTCCGCAATCTTGGCAATGATGGCGGCATTGGGATACAGGGTGAAAAGCAACACGTTGTGGGGCTTCAAGTCACGGTATATAATCATGGCTGAGTGGAGGTATCTGCCGTGAAATGCACAGGAAACCTTATTAAAATGTGATTATACCATAATAAATTTTGTCATTATTTTTAAAAATATGTATGTTTATTATGCAAAGCATCAAAAATTCTGTGCTAAGTTTCACCTTCAAAGTTAAGAGATATTGCAGAAGGAAATCAAAACCTACAAGTCCAATATTACAGAGCAAGCTTATGCTTTTAAAACAAACAAACAAAAAGACATGTCAATCCTGATAAGTGATTTAAACTTTAAAGCACAACCACTTTAAGCAAAGTACGAATTTTTGAAGACTTACCTTTTGTATACTTTAAAAACTACTTAAAAGGAATTCTGAATTCCCTCAATACCATGTGACTATTTTAATTAGTTTAAAATGTAAATATGTTAAATAAGAATTGATAGTATTTTGTTATAACTCCCATTTATTTAAGTTTTAATTTTCTTAAAACCACAGAGAAGTTTTTCTTAGCTTTTAAAATTCTCTCTATTCCATCTCTCCTTTGATATTTATTTTTTTCTGACTAAACTATTTCCTAATTTTTTGGAAAATATTTTTTACTTTTTCAATAGTAATATATCAAAATAAAAGACTTTTCTAGCTATCAATACTGTACCGTTTGAAGATGTAATTTACTTTAAAACCCAATTCAGTTATAAATTATCAAAGAACATTTTAGACCAAGAGTTGGAATGAGTAAAACATTGTCTTGGGAAAGGTGATATGGGGGAATTTTAAAGTCTTTCCTTTTAGAAACAGATCCATTCAACCATCAGCAACTAGAGCTGGACACTCACTGTAAGTGAAGAATAAAAACTAGTTAATATAAAAAATAAAAAGTTTTCATCTCAACCAGGTCTTGTCCATTCTGGAAACATGGCTGAAGAGCCATTACTTTGCCCCAACTACTAAAGTAACTCTATTACCTTTCCTTACACACTCGCAAAATTCAGATTTCCCCCACTCTGTTTACCCTGCCCTGTGACATTAAGTTTGCCATAGCTCTGCACATGATCTCACGACTACTTTATGTCCTACCTTGAGAAAAGAATTTTTCATAGAACTTAATAGAGGTAAATTTAAATCCATTGTTTGTGGCTTTTGGTTTAGGTTCACATTATATCAATAAATATTTACTCCATTACCTAATACCAATCACTGCTAGGGGCATTAGGAGCAGAGTGGCAGCAATACCCTGAACTTTCCACTGATTGATGGGAGTGTATGTATCATTTAACGGCATCAACTAATGCAGGAGAAGATTCTTTCTCTTCCAGGATGTAGTTAAGACATTTGACATTAGGCCTATTCCTTTCAGTAAACATATTTTTGGTTGAAAAGTAAGATAGATGTACTAATGAAGTTGACCTTAATAATAAGTTATGGGCTTAAAAGAAAAATTTACTAAGGGCTTACTGAAAAGCCATTAGCTACTTTGCCCTGCTGAAGAGAAAAGCTGGGAGATTAAGAACAAAAAAGTTAAAGCCAAGTCATACATAATTGAATGGCATCCAAATCCTTCATAATGCATGCCTCTTTCAGAATATTTATAGAATACAGACTCTCTCGGAATACTTTCCAAAGGTTAAAAAAAAGTAGTTAAACTTAATTTGAAATTATGTCAGTGGGAGAGAAAGATTATCTGGATTAGTTAAAATGTTCAGTTATAGAATTTAATCTTAAAAGTGCAGTTTTAATAGCTTTTAATAGAATAGCAGAATAGCTTTCGAAATGTTAACAAGTACAGATCTTGTCTTACTAAGAATAATTCAGCCATAATTTATATATTACATGACAGCGAGCATTGTCAAATATTTTATTAAAACAAACTGGTCTAAACTCAACTAGTCATTTTTAAATTGTGATTATCATCAATGTTGCTAAGAAACTCGTATAACTTAAAGTAAACTTTATCTCATCCTAAAGAGAATTACTCTAAAAATAGAATGCCTTCATTCATTTAACAAATATATATTGGGCATCTATGAGGGACAGTCACGGGGGATATAATGTCATCTTTGTCTCCCTGCTCTTGAGGGGCCACTATCTCGGAGAGACAGGTGCTCAAACAAGGTTGCAGAAATGTGATGAGCACCAAATGCTAGGGAAGCCAGAGGAAGAAAAGCACAAAGGTACAGATAGCAAAGCAGACTCTCCCACTAGACTATAAGTTTTAAACCTTGATAAGAGCAATATAATCCCTATCTTTCCTTCTTCAGCAGCCAGCACAAAGTCCTGCATGGAGACTCAAGAAACATGTGTTAGCCAAACCAACTCTTCATGATGCAGTCAGACATCATTGTGGAGATGGTACGTGAGCAAATTCTAGAGGAAAATGAGTTCTCTAGGCAGACAATTTTTTGAAAAGACAGGAATGACAAATGCAAAGACAGACATGGATGTCAGTGAGAAGTCAAGCCCTTCAGCATGGTTAGAATGAGGGCAGTGGAATGGGAGGAGGCTGGAGAGGCAGGCTAGAGGATACATAAAGAGTTTTGATGCTATGGCCAAGGAGTTTAGATGTATTCTGCAGATAACTTGGAATGCCAGGGAATTTCAAGGATAATTAGATTTTATTTTAGAAGAATATAATATCAGAAATGTTCTGATAGTTCCCCAAAGGTACTGGACCAAGTCAGCAGTAGTGGCATAAAAATAAATTAATCAATTAAAAAGATGATGTAAAATAGTCAAGGACCTGGCGGACAAATGAGTACTTACTTTTGTGGGAGAGGGGGTTGCTCTGGATGTGACTACGAAGACCTTTGTTGGCAAATGGGAGATACAAGATAAAGAACAGATTCATGGTGGAAGGAAAAAGAGAAAGCAAATTCAATTTTGAACATACTGAAACACAGAATCTTATGGGAAATATAGGTGACCATATCTTCAAAGGTAGTTGAGAATTATAATAAAGAACTCAAAGCAGCAGACAGTTAGAGGTGTAAACTAATAGCTGAAGGCCAGGCTGCAAAAGAGAAAATATGCAACATGAAGAAAGTTCCTGTATGTCACTCTAAACAGCGCCATCATTTAAGGGACTGCAGAGGCGTACGACTTTATTGTCTCTTTCTACCTCTATAGTTATAGCTCTGTGCTAAAATATATTTGGGAAGACAAACCCTAATGCTGAGATTTTTAAATATACTTCGTGCTGGGAGAAGATCGATTGTTACTGAAATCTACTAGCCTCTTGTAGCACAAGACCCAGAAAGCTCCCTTGGCATTATGCTGAGAACAAATCAGGCAAATGATAGGAAAATATGATGAGATTTCATTTACTTTAACAGAAACTGCTGGATTTGTTATTTTAAGTAAGGTCTTCAAGAGATGAGGTCTTTCAAACAGTGATGAATTTTTTAAAAAATCAATTATTCATTTTATAAATAAGCACTTTGGGAATTATGTGGAAGATTTAGGGAAAAACCAGGACCTGGAGTCGGTTTAATCAAGGAAAATGACCAATACAACTTTTGAAATACATAAGACATAGCTGCCCTTTATCTAGATTAATTTAGTACAAGGTTCCCCCTGGTGTTCAAAAGTAGATGTAGCAACCCAGATCCAAATCTTTGCATTCCTGTTTCATATAATAATCTGTGTTTTTCAATAGCTTCCGGACTCTTTCAGGAAAGGAAATCTACTCATTTTATTCTCCTATTATATTCCCTATACAGTATTAATAGTTATATCGTATATATCAATAGTTTAGTTTTATTTGTTTGTGATCAGTGTTTGTTCTCCTTACCATCCATTCCATTTACATTTCTGGATACTGCTCAAAAGGAATAGACACTATTTAAGAAGGAAAGGAAGAGAAGGAAATTTGCATCCACTTTGTGGCTACCATGCACCAGGCACTGTCTTCCTTCCTTCCTCCCTCTCTCCCCAGTGGCAACATGTGTAATGAGAACGCACCGTTCTAGGTGCTGAGGTACAACGGTGAACAAGAGGAAAAATCCCTGCTATCGTGGCACTTAGATTCTGGTGGCAAAGACAGACAATAAACAAACTTTTAAAATAAAAACATAAAGAATACCCGGCAGGGATAAGTGCTACAGGTGCCAAAGAGACACAAGGTAGTCAGGGACACCCTCTCTGAGGAGAAACCTGAATGAAATGAGAAGTGAGCCAAGAGGATATCTGAAGGTTCGACATTCTGGCCAAGAGAATAGCTGGTATAAAGTCTCTGGCATATTCCAGAAGCCTCGGGGAGGCGAGTAGCTGAGCACAGTGACCAGAGTGAGGTGGGAGAGGGTTGATAACAGGAGAAAGATGTGATCCAACTTCCATGTTAGAATGATCACTCTGGCTACTGTGTGAAAAGCAGGTTATCTGGGGGGCAAAGGTGAAAGCAGGGAGACCAGCTGGGCGAGAAGAGATGACAGCTGCTTAGACACTGCTGGGAGGGAGAGAAGTTAGGAGAAGGAGCTGCATTGAGATATGTTTGCTAAAGACATTTGCTGAAGGATGAGGTGTGGGATGTGAGAGAAAGGAAGGACTAAAGGATGATTCCAAGGTGACACAACTGGGTGACCGGAGATGGAAAGCAGTGGAAAAGGGGGAAATCAAGAGTATGACTTGGGATGTCTTCAATTATTACAGAAGAACTCGAAACACTATTCACTAAGTATTAGGCACAGTTTAGAGACTACAAAAAAGAGAGAATCAGAGATATAAAATCAAAGCAAGTGTATGGACAGTCCCTCTGTCTCCAAGGGCCATGGCCTTTCCACCCTCCAAGGCTCTGTCCGGATGCCATCCGGCCGCGGCGCTGGGTGCACCTCTGAGACACACTATGGTCTTACAGGACAACCCAACTCAAATCACTCCAGTCCCCTTCAGAAATATGGCCTCATCTCTCCTCATTAGAATTACCCATGATAACTGACACTTTCCTTGATACTTTGAAGCCTTACCTATTTTTTTAGGGAAGGTAGGTCAATACAGGGTTAAGATCATGGGCTCTGGAGAAGGCCTCCTGGGTTCCAACTGTAATTCTGCTAGCTATGAGATCTGCACGCTCTTCCTACTCTTATTTTATGAAATTGTAAAATCTGATCAGGGAAATGGTAGTTTTACACCCAAATAGTTTGTGAAATATTGCCAGGACACATTGTTACAGGGAAGCACTCTTCTCAAAGTCTGAGAGTAATTTTGGGCTCACACTCATCATGCCCTGAATAGAAAACAGCATGACCTAATCTATTACCTCAGACCATCAGCCACATGTAGTGCGATCCTGTGCTGCAGTGTTCTGGTGAGACTGGCTTTGTCTTGTTGAAGCAAGCGATCCAGGGAACCCTTGGAGGCTAACTCCATCACCAACATTCGAGGACGAACCCCAGCTGCCAGCAAAGATATTAAGCTGGGATGGTGGAGGTGGCAAAGCACCACCAGCTCCTGCAAAGTCAAGAATCATTTCAGAGTCATAGACAATCAGCTTTACCCAAGTGTCTCCTTCCTTAAGCCCATCAACATTTGGAGCACAGTTTTCCCTGAGTGACTGGATTATAGCAAACTTTCCATTTCTTCTTTGAGCTTTTTTACATTTTCCACATTTTCAGAATTAAACCACTGGTTTTGCAACCATATTCTGAATTAAAATTTTAAGTTCTCTTTTTCCGTTTGCTCTGCTTTATCAGAACATTTAATGCTAGGACAGGACACTGTCCTATTGTGGCACACTAATAGGTCATGTCAGTCTTACCTACTGAATCCTCCTTAGCCACAGAATCCTTCTCAGCCCAACATCCTGAGCAGCCACTACTAATCAACTGCACTTTGAGGCATGTGAGGTACAACCTGCCTATTATCTCTGGTTTAATGACTAGAGAGTTTTCTGGATAGAAATGTCTAAGTCTAAAGAAATGTATGGCATTGCCCCTGCCTGAAACTCTCTAATGACTTCCTGTTACTTTAATTGGGTTGGCCAAAAAGTTCGTCTGGGTTTTTCCACAAGGTATTACAGAAAAACCCAAACAAACTTTTTGGCCAACCCAATAGATTAAGATCCCATGAACTTAAACAGCCATTGTGGCCTGACCCGATCTGCCTTAGCCCATCTTTCAAACCTCATCTCCTTTCTCTCTCTTCCTTATTCACCACCCTTCTGCCACACTGGTGTTCATTAAATCCCCAGCACCGCACACACCCAGCTCCTGCCTTCCAGCCGCAGAGTCTTTGCCCTTGCTGATCCCTCTGCCTAGAAATCCCTTCACCCTTCACACAGCTAAAGGCTTCTTGCCATTCAGATCTTAGCTCAAAACTCTTACTTCCTCAGAGTGACCTGCCTTGGACCACCCTTACTAAAGAAAGCAATCACCATGTGCAACAATCTCTCTCTAATCCAAGAAGTTAGCTGGAACAGAGAGGTCTCCAATCTGATTCCTAGGCCACATTTTGTGAGACTTTACAACCTGCTTCATGATACTGTTGTTTTGAATTCCATACATGTTATTCTGTATATTTCACTCTACTCTGAAACTGTATTTAGTTGAGATTTATAGCTTATGTGGTATTAAACTGATTCATGTTTTTTTGTTTTTGTTTTTGCTTTTTATTATTTTGCGGCACGCGGGCCTCTCACCGCTGTGGCCCCTCCCGCCGCGGAGCACAGGCTCCGGACCCACAGGCCCAGAGGCCATGGCTCACGGGCCCAGCCGCTCCGCGGCACGTGGGATCCTCCCGGACCGGGGCACGAACCCGCGTCCCCCGAATCGGCAGGCGGACTCCCAACCACTGAGCCACCAGGGAAGCCCTGATTCATGTTTTAAATTATGATTTCTGCAGAAGCTCTGCTTCTTAACAACCAGCTTCAAAGATGAGTATCAGTGCCAACTGCATTTATCAGGAAACTGATGTGTGAAGAATTCTGCAAGCTGAAGAATAAAGGCTCAATGCCCTGAGAGGGGATTTTTCAAGAACACGGACTTCAGACTGCAGTCATACTTCCTTAGTAGATAAAAATCTTTTTTTCTTCTATGTCTGATTAGCTCAGTTGGCTAAAACTGATGAGAACAAGTCAAGTTAGCTTTGTTTTCTTTCATAAGCACAGACTGGAGCCTAATTCAAATTTCCTATCCTAGAAAAACAGCTCACTGATTGCAAAGAGAAAGGAACAAAAAGAGTGTAACAGATCAGCCCCGATTCATGACCACAGGTAGAATGACCCTTAAAATGCAGCACTGAATACAAGTGTTTTCCTTTCCTTTTCTTTTTTTCTAAAGAGGCATATTACACACACTCCATTGTTTCTATTTCTTCTACTATTTCCTTGGTTCACCTAGCTGCCCATACACTAATCAGTCCCATAAACCTTTCTAGTGTTCTGATTTCCAACAAGGTTCCCTGAGCACATTACATAAAACTGAAACATATTGAAGACTAATGATCAAGACTGAAAAATTACAATTAATACAACAAACTGCCTACAGATAGAAAGAGATTGTGCTCAGATTTGGTTCACTGACTTGCAAAATATTATATACAAAATATTTATTAGCTTATTCCTAGAGCTACAGTGTAATTTTTGGTACTAATAATCAAAATTACTCCAGGATATTTTACAAAGACATGAAATTATTTTCATTATTCAGAGTAACTAATATATTGCAACTGTATTTTTTTTGTTTATATAAGTTATTTAGATTCAGATTCAGGCACAATTTTTTTTTAATAAATCAAGAAAAAAATAAGAAAGAATAGAATCAAAACTATGGTTGAGTTCTGGTGTAAGACTGCAGAATTCACATGGATTTTATCTCTCCTCTCACCCTGTCTCTCTCACTCATCCCTACTGTTAGGACTCAGAAAAAAGAAATAAATCCACCAGTATTCAAAACAAGAGAGGGTACTGGAGTGACCACTCTTGGTTATGCATTCAATCAACTTTCACTCTTCCTAACAGTACCCTGACTTTTGCTGAGGTATCCAACCCTCAGCCAAGCAGCCCATGAACTTTAAGGGGAACTGACCCCAATCTCAGCTTCAGGGAAAGGTGGGGATATTTTAAATAATACCCTGCTCATTATCACAGTGATTGGTTCAGTAACACAGGCCTAAGCCAATCAGCAACAGTACTGCCCTGAACATTGGTGCTTGCAGAGAAAAGAATGTGTGACTTAACTGAGGCCAAGAGAAGTTTTTAAATGGACTACTGTTGTATGGATTTTGGTTCCTTTGAATTACAAAAATGCAAAAAAGGTACCCTCTTTTCTTCTGTGCTTGTAAAGCCTGGAACAAAAATTCTCAGAATACTGTCTTTGTTTTTCAACAGGAGTAACCTATTTCACTCCATAAAGAAAGGACAAAAGTAGGATTTCATAACTAAACTCAAGTAAACTTTGAGGGAAAATACGGTAATTACAAATGCATGCAAAACAAGAGTTCCAGGAGATTAACAATGTATGATTTAATGTAATAATACTGTTGCATTTCTTACTTGTCTTAACAGTCTAAGTGATGTATGTTTATTAAAAATCTTCACAGCCACTTCTTCTCCTTCATAGGACGCTCGATAAACAGATCCAAAACTGCCGTCACCTTTTGAAAAGAAAGTACAAAGCACTTAGGTTAATCTGTGCAAGCAGAAAAACTCAATAAATTGTATCTTTTGTAATTACATCTGTTTCAAAGAGAAATATGACCCACTAGTTTCACTGAATCAAGTCTCCTTTAATGCTTTCTCTTCCTTCTTCTACTCCATGAACTAAGATGGAGTTTCAGGGGGAAACGAAGGCTCTAGTAACAGTTAAGTATTGGATTCAAAACAGGATTGGGCAAATAGAAGAAGGAAAAGAGAAGGAAAGCAAGTGGAGGGGGAAGGGAGACAAGAAGAGATGGAGACTTAAATAATAGACATATCCTGCTCTGATTCCCTTCAATCTGAACAAATACTGACAACAAAGAAAAAATTTAATGAGCAGAGAAAAGAAATACACTCTAGGGAAACATAAAATTTTCAGGTGGGAGTAGTAGAGATTTCTAATTTTTTAAAGCCCTTCCCTATTTCATAATCACTGTCATATTAAATTGGAGTATGGGCTGTCGTACCCTTCAGGTAACTAAGAGGAAAAATAAGGTTAAGGACTGCTATTGGGTACTTGTGACACAAAGGTGTGAAAAAATTGACAAGTAATACCACTGAAGTATCTTCTATTGTGGCTCTCTGGAAAAATAGTCCCTTAAAGAGGAAATGTACCCCCTCCCATAACTCTTCAGATAGACAAACAAAACCCCATATATGTGTATTTTAAAATATTCAGTTGACCCTTGCACAACACACAACATGGGGTTAGGAATGCAGAAGCCCCGAGTGCAGTGGAAAATCTGCACACTGCTGTCTCTGCCTCAAAAACAAAGGAACTGAAATATGTCTCACCCAAGGAAAGGAAGCTGAAAACAGTTTAGATACAATCAGGACTCAAACCCTAGTTCTTTTGATTTCACACACTATAATCCCTAATTGAACACAAACTTTTCCCTACATTTAGTTAAAGATCTGTAAAATAAAAATACAGGTACTGTATTTATTGAAAAAAAGTTGCAGATAAGTGGACCCATACTGTTCTAATCTGTGTTGTTCAAGGGTCAACTGTATTTACAAAAACAAGTCTACTAATATTCACAAATCTATTAATATGTGTCATATTAGTCACTGCCTAATAGTAACTGCTATCTGGGAAGGAAAGTGTTAACTGAAGCCCTAAAATTCACTCCTGTCCCACAAAGAAAATGCGGAAGGGAGGGAGATGAATGACCTCCCCCAGATCATCCCAGCATAAAGATACCAGGGTGTTTCTGATTGTAAAATGTTTTTAGAAGGATTTATCTGATTTGTTCAGATCAGTGGTTCTCAGCTAGGGTGACGTTGCTCCGTATCCCCAGCCCCACCTTTGACAGTGTTTGGAGACATTTTTGATTGTCAAATCTGAGACGGGGTGAGGAGATACTACTGACATCTAGTGGGTAGTGGCCAAGGACGCTGCTAAACACCCTGCAATGCACAGGACACCCCTCATAACAAAGAATTATCAAGTCCCAAACAGCATCAGTGCAGAGGTTGAGAAACCCTGACCTAGATTGCTTTTTGTATAATAAATAAACATGGAATTTATGAGTTTATGGGAAATGGGGCTAGAGAATGGGGAGTACTCTTATAAACATTTTCCTATCTGCATAATTAAAGAATATAAAACATAGGTGCTTTTGAAGGTGGTCAAAAGGTACAAACTTCCAGTTATAAGGTAAATAAATACTAGGGATGTACTGTACAACATGATAACTACAGTTAACACTGCTGTAGGTTATGTATGAAAGTGGTTAAGAGAGTAAATCCTGAGAGTTCTCATCACAAGAATAAAAATACTTCTTTCTTTTTCCTTTATTTTTTATATATATGCAATTATGGATGTCAGCTAAAGCTACTGTGGTAATCGTTTCACCGTACATGTAAGTCAAGTCATTATGCTGTACACCTTGAACTTCTACAGTGCTATATGTCAATTACACCTCAGTAAAACTGGTGGAAAAACACAGGTGCTTCAAAAGTGAACTTTTTGAACATTTCTACATAACATTGCTCAAAACATGTCCATTAATCTGAAACACAACTTAGTGCACTAGAAGGGTATATTTGGGGGAGCTGTATCTGATGGCTTGAGACTCTTTCAGAGAAAGAAAATAGTATGTCTGGTACTTGTCTGTATCTTTCAAATCACAAGTCAAGTTTGGTGGTGGTTAAGATCTAAGATTCAGGGTTAACAATTCAGCATTTTGCATTAGCCTACTATTACTAATATATTCACTCTCAGAGTGCAAAGGCATTTAAAATCATTCAAAATTTCCCAATCAATGTAAAGAATAAAGGTACAAAGGAGTTTATTTACCCCTACACGTCATATCCCAAATTTTGGACATTGTTTGTTAATAATATTAATATCCTGACACATCATCTAGTCATTCTCTCTGTGGAAATTTAATTAAAATAAAATGTATATACACATAACAACAACAAATACTCCACAAAGTAAAGTCAGAATTGTCTTCAAATACTTTACATTAAATCAACTCAATACTCTCCATAGCTCCCAAGTATTCTCAGGAATGTTTAGAACTTGAGTACATCACCAATTTAATGCTTCTGAATTTTTAATCTCAAATTGGCTTTTTATGAATATTTTAATGAAAATTTATGATTGTCATACTTAGCAACAAAATTGCTACAATGACTACTTAGAGGTATTCTTCCTTTACTTATTCTTTTTGTGACTGAAAAATGGCTGCATTACTCAACTGAAAACTTCATAAATGCCTTCCCTATCACTGAAAATTAAAGCAAATGCAAGGACATATTTCATAAATATGTGTGCTTCCATGGTGGTTCCATCCTCAACTCAAACCCAGCCTACAAAAGTGTTGGGGTTTTTTTTTGGCCGTGTCGTGCCACATACAGGATCTTAGCTCCCTGGCCAGGGAATCAAATCCGCGCCCCCTGCAGTGGAAGTGCAGAAGCTTAACCACTGGACCACCAGGGAAGTCCCAACATGATATTACTTTAAAATATATTATCCCAAAGGAAAAACATTACAAAAAATATATGAAGACACTAAAAACTATGACAATATAATTATACATAAATATTTTCTAGATTATAAATCTGCACTCTAATTTTTATTCTCAAATCAACAAAAATAGTTACCTAAAAGAAACTCTGGAGCTTGTTCAAATTCCAATTCATCATTATTCAACATAATATTTCTAGGCAGGTCAGCCAAAATCAAGTCAGGAGCAATCTGAGATATTGGAACGGTGAGCCTTGGTTGGTCTGGATTCACTAGGAGGTCTCCTGAGAAGTACATAAAACATTTTTTTTTAAAAGGTAAACTATTAAGGTTGTATATAAGTTTGTCCTTTTGATTTACAGAAATAATCACATATTTTCTATGATTTCTAATCACTCTTTAAGGTTTTCTTACCAATCTTATTTTTCTCTAGAAACTCTGAGAAAGTTTTAAAAGTTGAATTAATACCTATCTACTAGGAATTTTAAATACTCATTCCTAGGTTCACTCACTAGAAAGTAGAATTCAGAACTGCCTTAGACTATTGATACATGAGTAGGAAATTATATATTCTTTACTTTTACAACATTCTTGGAGCACTTAGCCTATGGTTATCATTGCTAAGTTACTTCCATATATCATCTATTTTAATCCTCATAACAATTCTATGAGGTAGTTTTGGTCAGTACTCTTATTTCACAGATGAGGTTATGTTGCTCAATAGCCAGTATTCAAACTCTCAAACCAACATTTTTTCTGAATCTAGAGTATAAGATCTTACTGGGTAATAAATATATTTTTCTGAACTGTCACTACAATTGAATGCAGTATCCTCTAACTCATCCCTTATGGATAAGAATAATTTTTACATTTATTTCAAACCTCACTTCACAAATATTGAAAGGATCACTTAAAAACATTTGTATGTTGTATCAACACATACCTTCTTCTACTTTCTTCATCAAGTTGTCAAGTAAGATTTTCTGATGTTCTTCACCATCATTAAAACTATATAATGCCCACTTCTTCAACAGAGTTTCTCCTTCACCACAAATATCAATCTCCAATAACCCTGGAAACCACTCTTCCATGAGAGAGTCAATGTGGTCCACAACTTGGCCCAAAAGAATACAGCCTACATAATCCAAAGAAGACTTCATCAACACCCTAGCTGAACCTTATTCTGTCACAAAACTGGAAAGAACCTTATTCTGTCACAAAACTATAAAGTTTTTTTTAAAAGTTTAGATTTCTTTAGTGGTACAATTCAAAGTTTTTAATTAATTTCCTTACCTTTTCTACAAGAAGGAACTGTAATTTTTAAGAAACTCTCTGGGTGATTATCTAAGACTTCAGATCCTACCAAGCAATAAGCTTCAGGAGACCAATTCAAGTAGATGCCTTGTCGCCAATACATTCTGTTTGGGCGAAGTGCTCGTTCTGAAAGAAGTTTAAATGAACCCACATATAACCATTAATTATTAGCGGTTCCATAAATTAAAGGGGAAAAATTCACTGCACACACCACAAATGACAGTAAGAGAGATATATTTGTTTTGAAGGAAAGTACTGGAATCGTTAAAGATATGAGTCCCCATCCATATCTATTAAATATAATATTAAATATTTTATCCTCAATTTTGGAATGAAGTAAATAAAATGCCCAGTATACAACCTAAGATAGATTTCAGGTTCATGGTGTTAAGTAGTTTAGTATGTGTAATAGATGAAGAAAGAGAATCATAAGTAAGTTCCCAAAACTTTTAAAAAGAGGTTGGTGGTCATGCTAAAACCAACACTTTGATGTGATGTAACTTTCTATATGTCGATTAACTGCAAGCAACATAGGTTTACTTCAGAATACAGTACCACCTCAATAAAGCTGATTTTTAAGCACATAAAAAATTATATTTTCCCTTTGGAGCACTAAGATCTCTCCTTCTTCCAGGAGGAAGAGCTAGCATTATAAACACCCATTTTTATTCTTTTTTGTAAACCCCTCAGGGATTGTGCAGCAGAATAGAGCTATTATAGTCCCTACACAGAATGGTCTGAATGGTCAGGAACTGCTACACTGTTAAATAAAACTCCCTGACTGCAGTGGTGGCCATTCCTAGTTTTTCTTTGCGCACACGTGCGTGTGTGTATGTTTGTGTGTATGTGTAGGTTGGGTGGGTGTGTTTAAACAAATGATGCTTACTAATTTCACCTTTTTAAATTGCTACGTCTAGTCTGCTTTGGCTTGCAAAGCGAGATAGTCATAGGCATTGTAAATGTGTCTAAAATAAGCACACATGGGCTTTGAGGAATTTTCTTCTTAACAAATTGCATGAATTTATTTGAGTGTATATCTTTATATTGGCCACTCTGAGGTCTTTTGAGCTTATTTTCTGATTTTCAGCTGCCTTTCAAACAAGTAAACTCTGGGAAAATGACATTAATTTTAATATGCTTTCCTCCTAACTTCTCTAAATATGAATTCTTCATTAAATACATACCTCTTCCTGAAAGCATGTAAGGTGAAATTTCAAGTAATCGATTGATTAATCTCGACCAAAAGCCCATTGGAAAATAAGGCATCTCATACAGTCGAATGATAATTTCAGAGTTCTCACAATGGGGAAGCTCTATTACAGGTCTGTGGTCCGACAAACTAAAGATAAAAGGACACTGTCATTATACAGCTTCATAAAATACCCAATCATGTTGACCAAAGTGCTTTACTACTTGAAATCAATGAATTGAAGATAAATATTCTAAGCAATTGCACTTTTTATAATGTTCTTTTGCTACATGCTCTTCCTACTCAAAATGTAATGGTTATTTAATTAATGCAAATGCATGATCAGATGTAGATGCATGAAATTTTTTCAATAATCTTATTTATACTATAAATAAATTATTACAGTTCGTTATGCATAGACAAGTAAAGGGATTATGTAAAACTTGAAAAAAATTCATGTCCTAGAAAAGAGTTATATCTATTTTTAGAATTAGTTACCATCCATCAACCAATGCAATTTGCACTTTTCAATGTCATATTACTTTATAACATTTCCCAGGTGCTTATAAAGCAGTAAGAATTTCTACAGTACAGGGCTATAACTTAGGCCTCCATTGTGTTGCCCATACCTCTGAAAATTCACAGCCATAAATTATTTTAAGACTATGTTGAAAACTCATTATATCCCCAGAATCTGCCTAATAACTCTTCCAGTACCATGTAAGGACACACACACACACACACGCACACACACATACACACACAGAGAGACTTATCTCCACTATTAACCTTTATTAAATTAGGCAGTGCTAAATCAAATAGTAATTATATACATAAAATCAGTCATTTACTGTATCTTTAAATGTCAAATTTAGTGTTTTCATTAAAAGAAAATGTTATACTTCAGTACAAAGTTTACACAAGAAGAAAAAAGTTACTACATTTATCACAGACCAAAGTTACTTTGACTACTAAAACAATATAATATATGGTGAATTTCCATAGGGTAATAAAATTTTAAGTTTTGGCTTACCTGCTTGGAACCAGCAAATATTCTTCTCCTGTTGGCAAGGCAATCTGGAATTTTTCTAAGAGTTTAAAGTACTGTGACATGTAGTTCTTTGGAAATCTCTTTTTCTTTGAAAGAAATTTTTCCACATCTCTACGTGAAATAATTCCCTTAGGATGTTTTGGACAGCCCTCCACTTTCACTGTCAAAATCTGAAAGATTTAAACTTATACATAATCACTAAAATTTATTTTCTGGAAAGTTTTGAATTTAAAACATTTCCTGTGCTCAGTAAAAATGATTAAAACAATTTTAATGTTGTCAAGTACAACACAGGACCTAATTTCTCTAGCTAGCAGCCAGGTAGCCTAGAAGCCCAGTGGGGCATGTACTCCCTACACACACAAAAAAATTTTTATTAAATTAAGGGAGTTAATTCAGATCAGAAATTCTGGAGATCCTCTGAAACCAATGAACCACAAGCCTTCCCCAACTCCAATTAACACATCAATCCAGTATCCCACATCCTTGTTACAGTCTCATCAATAGTATATTCCTAGGGAAATTATCTTCCAGACTGTGTTATCACTACAGGTTTGCAATAGAAATGTTACTTTACATTTATATAATAGGAGATGGTTTGCATCAGCGAGAAGAGAGGTAGCTTAGCACATTTCAGTGATTCTCAAACAAAGTAAGTAACCCCTGAATTTCACTGGACTCCACTCAGTCTGGATCAGTAGGTCTGAGATGAGGCTTGAGAATCTGCTTTTTTAACAAGAAACTCTGATGATTCTAATGTGGAGACCATACTTTGAGCTTTGATCATCATCATAACAATTAAAAATATAAGTTCAGAAGAACTCAGGTTCAAATCCAGGCTCTACTGCCAATTGTGTGACCTTGGGAAAGATATTTAATTTCTTTACCCACAGTTTCCTTCTCTGTAACATAAGATAATAAAAGTGACTGTCTCTTAGACTGCATGAGAACAAAATAAGATACACATAAAACATGCAAAATACATACAACAATTTTTAGCAAATAGCAAGCCTTCAAATGTTAGCCATTATCTACATATTCCTATTCATTTTACTTGGCCAAATTAATTTTCAAAAGAGATTTGTGCTTAATTTTCTTTAGTAGATCTATAATGCTTAAGGGATACTTAAATAGGAACAAACATTATTTACATTATCATGTAGCTGGGTAAAATACTGGACTGTAAAATCCGTAGGCCCGAGGACTTGTCTCACTCAACACCATATTTCTATTTTGTACATATACCGTCATTGAATCAATGAATGCATGACTGATTGAACATAATGATATCTAATGCAATGTATAATGGGTCATTAAATAATAAAAACTATAATTTGGGACTTCCTCCATATCGTATAGTTTATAGCCCAAACTGCTCTTACACTTTAGGTAGTGAAGAAAACTGCTGTTTTAGTGTTTTTAAAGTTGCTAAGACCTGTCTGACAAACTCACTCTCTACCCCCAGCCATACTTTATACTTTCTTTGTAGCATTCTGTACCACCTAACATGTTAAGGATCCATGTTTTGGTTATTTCCTCCCATTTGAACGTCAACTCCATGAATGCAGGAAACTTGTTTTGTCTACTGCTGTCGCCCCAGCACCAGAACAATATCTGGAACATCATTAGGTGCTGAATAAATACTGTTGAATTCGTGAACTGGGGGAAAATAAAGTTTGGAGCATTTTATCCTAGGGTTAGGTTCATAGGCACTGGAGCCAAACCACTTGGTTTGAAATCATAACTCTAATTCTCCCTGAATATGGAGTCAAACCACTTGGTTTGAAATCGTAACTCTAATTCTCCCTGAATATGTAACTTTGGATAAATTATTTAACCTCTCTGTCCATCAATTTCTTCATCTTCAAGAATGGGCACTAATAAAGTACCATTTAAAAGAGTTGTTCTGAGAATTAAATGAGATAATCTTTGAAAAGCATATAAGTAACCTCTCATATGTCAGCCATTATTGTATACTTATTCTAATTTATTTTACTTAGACAAACTGATTTTATTTTATTTTATTTTATTTACTTTTTTTTTGCAGGAAGGAAAACCTTTTATTTTAAACCACAAATAGTCAGCAGGTGGCCACAACTATCCATGTTTCATTAAAATTACATAAAACCTAGGTACAAAAGCACCACTGATTATTGTTCTAGAAAAACTGCATGAAAAAATTCAAATACACACAGTAAAAACACCACAGTATGCACAGGACTAAATTTTTAAAGCAAGTGCATGGAATGGTGAATCAATTTTACAGACAGCTTCCTATACTAAATTGGTATTTATTTTACTCAAGGATGATGGGAATCTCCAAAACTCATGACTATGAGAAGGTAAAATGTCCATCCTTATATATTTTTGTATGCCAACTAGTAGAGTCCTAAAAAATTAGCATTTACAAAATACTCGGTAAAAATAGCTTTTAAAAGTTGTCCCAAGAGGTACATAAAATCAACCCTAATTTTCATGACAAATCATTCTCTTTCGTTTACAGATTCAGTTTTCTGTGCCTTCCTTTCCAGCTTCTTGCTTTTCCTCCTTCTTCCCTTTAGCACCTTTTTTAACCTTTGTTGCCAGTTCTTTCTCAGTAGGGCTAATGTGAGGATCTATGCATAGGATAAGGGCCTTAGCAGATGTTTTTCTTGGTTTAGGTTCAGGTTTTGGGGGAGCAGCTTTCGCTGACAACCTGGCAGACCCTCTGGTGGGCTCCTGTTTAGTTACTTTGGAGCCATCCTTGCCCTCTGGATTCTCTGGAGACTTTCTCTTAGGCATAATGACTACGTTGGTACAGCTAAAAAGTAAAGCAACGGGCTGGAACTGCTGGCACCGCCACTGGATGCTGCCCCTGCCGCAGCTGTTCACGCACAGGGATCGGTGTAGCACGGCCTCCGACAAACTGATTTTAAAATAGAAGTTTGTGCTTGATTTTTTTAGTAGATCTATGCTGCGCTACCACTATCTGTAGCAGATAGTTTCCAAAGACGGACACATTAATTTTTTTCTCTCTCTACATGTGGGCTGCTTAATCCTTCAATATATAGAATCCATCCATTTCCCTGAACAAGACTTGTGGTTGCTCTGCTCACTAGAATATGGCAGAGCTGACATTTTACCAGTTCTGGGCCTGGCCTTTAAGAGGTCTAGGCATATATGAGAGACCACATGGAGGAGCACCAACACACCAAAAATGTGAGTGTAGCCTTCTTGGACTCTCCAGCCCAGCTCAATGAGGAAGCCAAGCGAACGACCCCTGTCAATGCCATGTGGAGCAGAACCACTTGGCTGAACCCAGTCAACCCACAGAACAGCGAGAAACAATAAGCTGTTGATGTTTTACTCCAAGTTTACTTGTGTACGCTAGGTTTTGGGGTATTTTGTTATATAGCAATAAAAAACTGAAACCTTATCTTAATTTTATCACCTTTGAAAGACCTCTTATTATTCCTTCAGCCTGGTAATTTCTAAGGCTAACTTATGCCCTTGTGCAAGGAAAGAAAATTTTCCAAATTTCTCACACAACTTTTTATCAAGATTAAATTGCCATGCAAGTTTTATAATACTCTACCAGTAAGTCCATTTCATATCTCTTTTATCATATAGTTAAATGAGTTTTGCAAATTTCTCTGTGTGTTGATGGAAACTTTAATAAGTTTAGTGACCTAACAGCTCTGCGCACAAAGAGGGTGGCTGGGCACATTAGAGCTTCTACACCATGAAATTATTTCTTCCCTTGTCTTGATGACTCACTTGGAGGTGAATAACCCTATTTATTTTTGCTGGTTTGGTGTCAGGCAGATCATTCTGTCTTCACGTGATTACTTATGGCTTTCATTCTCTTTAAACCTTAATAAAAATGACATATTTCAGTATATCACATAAATAAAAATGATGGCATTTATCTTTTACATTAAGAAATTTTACTGACCCTTTAGATCTATCTTTCAAAATAACCTGAGTTGTTCAAATTCTTGACTTAATTTTCAATTAAATTAACATGTTTATAGTATAACTAATAGTATAACTATGCTAATGAGAGTTTCAACTTAATTACTCCATAGTATCTTCAGGGATTTTATTGCATCATGATGGAAATTTGCTTCTGTTAAAAGATAGTGATTCTGATGCAAACCACTTTGTTATTCTATTGAATAAGATGTACCCACTCTCATATTATCCACACGTGTGCAACTTTAAATAGTCCCAATTCACATGGAAACACATCACCTTTTGGTGCAACTTTAGCCTTTTCTTGACTATACAGAGTTCAGTTATTTTCTGATACAGGTGCCACCTAACAACAAATCTTTAGGGTATAATTAAAACTCCCTTTTCTACACAGAGTGCATATAACTACACATATTGTTTCATTTAGCTCCATACCTGGCACACTTTCCAAAACTACATGAATACATCTTTACAGTTTTGAAGATTTTTTTCATTTCCTGAAATCATAAGTCTTTAATTACCAAATAGGTCAAATATAAACTTTTGCTAAAACTTACTATTTACTTATACTGAACTAGGGAGCCAATGTAGAAGATAATATTGTTATTATCCTTATTTTACAAGTGAAGAAACAAAAGGTTAAAACATTAAGAAATGTCAAAGTGAGTAAGGATTTAGGAGAGATCTGAATGCAGGTCATGCTGACTCTAGAGCTTGTGCTCTTGACCACTATACCTTCCTGGCTCCATTCTCATTAGGTAGATGAGTAAAATCACACTTTCCATGGCATATGTGCAGAAGGATGAAAATCTACTTTAAAAATATCTGCCAGACGGGCTTCCCTGGTGGTGCAGTGATTGAGAGTCCGCCTGCCGATGCAGGGGACGCGGGTTCGTGCCCCGGTCCGGGAGGATCCCACATGCCGTGGAGGGGCTGGGCCCGTGAGCCATGGCCACTGAGCCTGTGCGTCCGGAGCCTGTGCTCCGCAACGGGATAGGCCACAACAGTGAGAGGCCCGCGTACCACAAAAAAAAAAAAAAAAAAACTGCCAGAATAGTAATAACTGTCCCATTACGATTAACTGCCAATTGCAACATTTCAATACATTCTCAAGTTCTGTGGTATAGGATTTAGCCACAAATTAATTCCCTCTTTAAAATATCTTTCTTATTCTTCCTTAGATGAAATTTAGGAACTATTATTCAAGATTACCTGAGGGAATTTAATTACCATTACAGTTGATTAGAAGAGAGCTTTCTGAGGCTTCCCTGGTGGCGCAGTGGTTGAGAGTCTGCCTACCAATGCAGGGGATGCGGGTTCGTGCCCTGGTCCGGGAAGATCCCACATGCCGCAGAGCGGCTGGGCCCGTGAGCCATGGCCACTGAGCCTGCGTGTCCGGAGCCTGTGCTCCACAACGGGAGAGGCCACAACAGTGAGAGGCCCGCGTACCGCAAAAAAAAAAAAAAAAAAAAAAAAGAAGAGAGATTTCTAACATAAAAAAATACAATCATTTTAGTGACTCAAAAAATTATACTCATAAACAAAATAGCCACCAGTGAGTGCACATGCTGGAGACGCCCTCCCCAGGCTCACTTCAATTCATGATTCATCCAGATGCAGTTGTTCTCACCCAGGGTGATTTTGTGCATCCTAAAATATTTGGCAATGTCTGGGCACATTTTTGCTTGTCATACTGGGAAGGTACTACTGGCATCTAGAGGGTAGAGGCCAAAGATGCTGCTATCATCCTACAATGTACAACAAAGAATTATCTGGCCCAAAATGTCAATAATGCTGACATTGAGGAACCCTGAGCTAGTGTGTTCTGTTTGAATGGTTTTCTGTGGCAAATCTATAGAGGTGGATTATGATAGCTAATTAATATAAACTCATTGGTAACTGTTATTGGGAGAAGAAATAATTTTCCATATGAAATATAAATAGAGAAAAGACAGCCATAACCACCACTATTCAAAATTTTTAAAATTGTAAGCATTTAGAACTTACATTCCACTGAAGAGTCAAAATTTTCCTCCATGTTGTCTAGACTGAGGTTTCAGAGGCTCATCAACCCAATTTTTGTATATGTACTTATCCCAAAGATTTTCACAAAGCTTTCATTCAATTGACTATATCAATAACCAAACCAAAGCTATCATCAGGATCTAGAAAAGTACTACGGAACAGAGCAGTACAAACACCTGTCTGTGACTTGAAAACAAAGACATTAAAGTAAATTCTAAGATGTCTTCTCTTCTTTCATGAAGTTCTTCTTTATGCAGTCTTCTACACAAATTGTTCTACAGTTTTCTATATTCACAGTAGTTTCTACCTTAACTGAACACAAACTCTATAAAACTCAGTGCTCTAGGTGTCACTTGTAGTTTTCTTCAATCATTACTCCCATGCCACAAAAATATAGTATACCAACCTGGGCCATGACTTTACAAAGCCACTTGGGTTCCACAAAATATAAGTCACTTAACTGCAAGGCTGGGTCTTGAAAATGAAGGAGGACCCCTGGAGTACAAATCAAGAGTGAAACATAGAATTTAGAATATGCAAATATCAAGGGGCTTTAGAGAGAATCTAGTCCAACCTCCTCATTTTACAGATGAGTAAACTTCAGTGGCAGAGCTGAGACCCGAACCCAGGCAACACAGCTCCCAAGCCCTGAAATCCAAATATTATTTTAAAAAGTTATCTTTTGAACTATATAAAATGATCATATTTAAGACAAAGCCATACATTGAAGAGCATGTATTTAGAAATAAATAGAAATTCATAAATATTTTTGGCTTTCTAATTACATATTACAAAGACACATCTTATTTTCGAATACAGGTAAGAAACACAAAATATCAAAGGAAGCTACTGGTTTAAGAACAATGAGGAGATGAATGGATCAGATTCAATCCACATAAAGATTATTTTTCATACAGCAGAATCTGGAGATCAAAAGCAACTTCCCAACCACTTATCCGAGCACTACAAATCAACTCACACATTTCTAGCAAGGTTATATTGATCAAGTACACAATTAGCACCAAAGTCTGTTCAAGAGTTTTCATCTGTGAGGTCATGCTGACAACATGTTATGCAACAGAGCAAGATCTGCCACTCAGTAGCTGCATCATCTCAGACAACCATTGATTCTCCAAGTGCCACGTTAAACCATCCCAATAATAATTCTTCTTTTCAGTGTACAAATAGCCTCCACATAGGGTCTCACAGGTCCTGAATAGTACAGTCAAGTTCTACAACCCATGTTTTAACTCCTGCTCAGAGACCTTTTCCACTACTACCCTTAGATAATTTCTCAATTTTTCTCTTATGACATAATACATGATTCAACATCAATGCTCATGATGATCTTTCAAAAAGAAAAAAAAATCAGTTACCTATTAAAGAATTTTGTCAATATTCTGTTAAATTTTAAATGTAAGTTCTATACAAGGTTCAGGTACATTTTCACAAATTACTACAGCAGAGCTTTCAAAGAATATGCAATAAACAAACCTGATTCATTTAGGAAGTGAACTGCATGAGGAAGCTCATTTTCATCTAACTGCAGCTGATGTTCTTTCACAAGTTGTAATAATCGTTTCTGGTCAATTACAGGAAATTCAACTGGCACATTTTTACGCTCTGATAAAATGATTTTCTCAAGTTCTACATAGCAGTCTGGAATCAGCTGCCCAACAACAGGCTGATCTCGGATCTATGAAATTACAAATGACAAGCTGTAAAAATCCATTTTATTCATCGATTTGTCTGGTGGGTGGTAAATTCTATGCTAATCATTCAGAACTGTATTTTTTAATAAAATCAAAATGTAATGTAAAACCAATTAAATTGTCAGGAATAAATAAGATGATCTTAAAATAAGAAAAAATATGAACACAGAAGCCAATTTGGAAAGAACTATCAAATAATATTACATGGAAATATTTATCTAGCTATTCAGAAAATCCATGGCAAAATCCAAGATAAATCATTGACAGTAAATAAAGGACTTTCTGTTTTCTAAGACATTAAACTTACATGCAATAGATATGCTAGCATAAGAAGTCAGCAAGTATTGTAAGAGCGTTTGAACCTTATTTATTAGATGAAAATGTGATCCACAACCCAAGGTAAAACTAAATTTTGTTCTTGTTATTTGCAAAATGTTGTATTAGTGGAATGTAGGTATCAACAGTGAAATCTGGAGACAGACAAAAAATTTCCTCACCCAAGCTATGCTTTTTCGTGGAAACTTGAACTTGGAAAAATAAGAAATCATCTAAACCCCAATGATTCTGATATGAGAGGATGATCTGGGGTCTGTTACACTTAGAATCTAACAACTGTCTACTAATCGAGAGATACATAAAATAAAATTTTAAAAGAATGACCTTAAAGTGATAGTTTCTATAATTAAAATCTTTTCCAAACTTTTTTCTTAAAAATCTAATTTTAAATAGAAATGCAACCCTAACAATAGTAACTAAAATACCTTTGAGAACCACCAGGTGGCACACTCTCCCCATTTCTCAACCCATGAATATATTCTTGTATATTCTTTTTACCTGACAATAACTAACATAATTTCTACTTGAATTCTTCAACTTATTACAAATAGAAATTGGGTTTTATTACACACATGCACACACACACTTTAACTTGCTCCTTCTACTTTTAACTAGAATCTTAAGGAAATTGATTTACAGCAACTGTAACCATTACTTGCATATTTACCTCCAAACATTCAAGATTGTTTCAATGTACGCTTTGAACCAGAAAATTAAATATAATTTCACTAACCTGCACTTTTCATATTCTCTCTCTTCATCATTTATAAATTAAGATAAAAAATAAATTCAGACTGAAATTTATGTTTTAACCCAAGAAGGGAAACCTACATATAAAAGTAAACAAGAGTTCTCACAGAAAGCAATCAAGTAACCAAAGGATGAACTTTACAGGGCTGGATTACAGGGCCAGCAAAGGATCCCACTCTGCTAAGGGGCTGGACAAGATTGAGAGGGATATGGTTGGCACTGAATTCTGTTTTGTCCTCCTTGTTTTAAGCTTTATTATCAGGTCACCAACAGCCAAAAACAAAAAACTTTTATTCTGAAGTCTGCACAGACACATGTTAATAAGGGTGAGACAGGGAAAGATTAGAAAAGAGCCAAGATAAAAGGAAAAGATGAAAAACAAATGAAAGGGCAAACAAAAAAAGATTTCTAGTAGATTAAAAGCTGTTGTTTGAATACAGGTTGAAGCACCTCAGGGAGGAAAGAATATTCAAGTTCTGGCAGGTTTATTGTTTTGGGGTCATCTGAGTCACTATTCTGCAAAGCAATCAAACAGATTTTCAAACCAATATGCCAGAATGATGTATCCATTAGTAATAGATACCTTTCTTCAAATAATACTGCCATTTCTCAAAGCATTTGTTTTACTTCCTTATCTGGTATTGCCTTCAGAGTTCATGTACAAGTGCAGAAAGAAAATTGGTCTCATTAATTGATAGTGATAAATTGCTATTAGCCTAAAGCAATACCAGTACAGCTTGATGAACCACCTTATCCAGACTTTGCTTCAACTAAATTCAGGCTTTCTCAAAACAAACTCATCCTCCAAGAAGTCTTTTTTAAAATATGATAAATGCTCTGATACCAATGATAAAAAGAGAAGCTATTAAAATATTATAAATAACAACAAAGTTCTGTAAGCATAGGTATAGTCTCAAAAGAAAACTCCCTGGGTAAGGAGAATATTTAATTGAATATATTAATTTTGCATATTTGTTTCTTAAAAGTCATATTACTCTTTAGTCATATGTCCCACAAAAAAAGTAAGAAAATCTACAAATAAATGATATTTCATTCTTCTTATATAAAATGTCACTGATCCACCATTTGTAAAAGCTTTTAGTGACTGGGATAAATGTGCTGAAAGATACAAATGTGCAAATTCTCTCCCTGGGCACCACAAAGACCAGTTTATAAATGGCTCATTAGGTTTTGGATAGGAACATAATCTGTGGAAATGGAAAAGTAAGCTAACTAGCCAACACATTATAACCAAGGTGACCATATAATTTATCATCCAAACTGGAATGCTTCTGAGAATATAGTGGGACACAATTAATAATTATGCTGGGACTGTCCAGGCAAAACAGGACCCTTGTTATAAGCCATGGCCTTGATCATTAGTGCTAATGAGCTAAACGAACAGAGATTAACAGTGAAATCCACCATTGTGTTGTTATATTGAACTATTCAGGGTGTTTTTCAGTACAGTTCATACCATGCTGTCTGTAGAACCCAGGTAAAATTTCTTTCTCTTGCAAGTATTAAAAACAAGTATTCTCACTGTTAACCAATTTATTTGCGTTTTATGAATTACACTTGTCTTACCAGAAGAAAACTTTGAAATCAAAAACATAATTCCCAAAATGAAAAAACCCAGTTTGTATGAACTAAAAATTGCTTAGACATTGATGAAAACCAAATTAGTGACCCTGATTATCAGATGAAAGAAACTTCTCCCAATATTGAGAAAAAAATATTTGGAAGGGAGATCACAGTGACAAGAGACATGAAGGAACAACAAAGAAAATCAAGGAGAGCATAAAATAAGAACTCGAAAAGAAAGCAGATGGAAAATATAAGAAAGATAACCCCAAGACCCCAACATTCATCTTTATCCTTTGGATTGAATCACCACTACAGGAAGTTGGGAGAGAAAGGGCATCAGAAACATGTCTGAGATTCTCTCAGGAATATTCTCTCAGCTTCTCAGATATCCTCTTAGTTTCTCTCAGTATCCTCAAATTATTTTTATTCCCACTTCTATGAGTTTGAAATAAAGTATAGCATAAATAATTTTAAAATTGAAAGTACTTTAATAATGTTAACAGCTCTGAAAAACACCCACAATTTTAAGATAGCTGCTCTCTTCTCAAGACTTTCGACATTTCTTAGCAGTTGCACAACATGAGAATTAATAAATTATATTTATCTACTACCTAAAGTTGGCAATGAACCATGTTACCTTGAAATTGAGGCTCTCATTTATGATGGTTTTCCGAAGTTTTGCCAAAGCATCGGATTCCTCAGTGGCATTTACAAAGTGGTAATCCCGTATTGCAGGAAACCCTCTTTTGTTCAAGAGTTCCTTGGTGATTTTACTGATACAGGCTTTGCGCTGCTTCTCATCAGAAACATCCAAATGTGTCCCAACAAGAATCACAGGGGACGAAGAAGCACGAGCCTATGGGGAAAGATACAAAATACTTTTGTGTTTTTTTTTTTAAATCAAGACTGCTTACATTTCCACTGACATTCACTTTCTATGAAATTCACTTGAGTGGAAATGAGAAATCAAGACTTCTAAGAAGAAAATAACAACTTCCTTTCCTTCCTTAAACCTAAGAAAAAACTTACCCTTACAAAATTTTAAAAGTCAATTTTATGCCCCTTCTTATCCAATTATTACCACTTTTCTTTCAGGTGGCCTATGTAACAGTAATAGTATATTTTTCTTTTGCTTTTTCCGTGCCTTAAAATAGGTTATTCTCTAAGTGTGCTTTGGTCTTCTAAATAAAATAGTATTTAATAACCCCCAAATTATTTCAGAGTAATACAATTTGTTTTATATTTTCTCTTCCTTACCTGTAAATTCAATCTCCTTAATTCATATTAAAGTCATTCAGTGTGGAGTCTACAATGAAAAAAGTCACTAAAGCAAATATTACTGCGACTATAGTATTTTCTCACTTTGGCTAGCTATAATAAAGTCAAAAAAAGGAAGTTTAAAAAATTACCAAAATGACAAAACAAGCTTGATGGAGCCAAAATTTCCTGACAAATCTTTTTAAGGGCTTGCCTCACAGAAGAGCCCACTGGAACATCATTCAAAGACCATTCACTCTTACTTTGGTCTCAATTCTAAAAAGTCATATATATTTAAAACCATATATACATAAAGTAATAGCTGACAATATGACAGCAAGGGACAAATTGGAAAAATTGCAAAATTCCAAATATACTATTAATCTGGGACCATTTAAAACTGTAAGATCTGAAGGACTTCACACTAAATTGCCTCTGAGGACAGAGTTGGTGATGCACAGATTGCTTTTTTTCACTATGGTTTATTTTAAATTAGGGAAGTTCATATTACCCTTAAGAAATAATATCAGGGAATTCCCTGGTCACCTAGTGGTTAGGATTCAGGCTTTCACTGATGTGGCCCAGGTTCAATCCCTGGTCAGGGAACTGAGATCCTGCCAGCTACGTGGCACAGCCGAAAAAAAAAACAGAAATAGTATCAAATAATATCAAAATAATACCAAAAATAGTTTAACTTATAAACTCTCAATTTCTATAGCTTAAAATGGTTTCCAGTTTCTATAACTCTCACTAATATAGAAAACACTATTTTCATGTCACAACTTAATTACTTTCCCAACTCAAAATTTTAGTGCTTCTTTCTTTTAAAAAATTATTTGAAGAGACTATTTGAAGCACCTGTTTGCCCAAAATAAATTACCTTACATACCAAAAAAAAATCCAAGAATTATTTTCTATTTTCAAATGATTAGAACAGATCACCTTTATATTGAAGAGCCAAGGCTTCATGGCATCAACTTCAGCTTGCCCTTTGCTGAGGTCATAGACAGCAAGATACAGGGCTCGTTGGGTCATAAAGTGGGGGTGAGTGCTGTAGAATTCCTCACAACCTAAATAAAAATTAGAGAATTTTTTAGCCTTCCAGAAAATAGGCAAGAATTTTTCATCTTATTCAAAAATAAAATTAAGTGATACTATCCACTATTTATCACACAAAGAAAGAGAAAAACTATAAAAAATGATGGTTACATGGCTACACTGGCTTTTTACTAGGGACTGACAACTTTTCACCTGTGTCAGCTACTTAGCTTCAGCTGGCATGTACTGGTTCCTAACATTTCCTTCCATGGCTTCTCCATTCTGGTGGCGAGGGTACAATTAAGAGAAATAAGTGGCTTTGGAATAATTCCATAGGATCCACCAGGTCTCTTTGCAGTATTGGAACAGAAAATTCAGTTTTTAAGTCCCTGTTTTAAAAAGATGTGTGAATAAAAAATTCTAGCAAAATAAATACCTGCAAAATCCCACACATTTAGAATGAGGTCTTTCTTCCCTTTGCCTCTTATTTGGATGGGCCAGTCTTTCACGTCTATGCCAACTGTGGCACCTTGCATCCCAAGATCTGATTTCTTGATTTTCATTAATTGCTGCAACAAGGTGGTCTTACCACTCCCGGTATTTCCCACAATCATAAGTTTCATTCGGTTATAGGGCACAGCTTTTTTTAACCGCTGTTGAAGAAACCTGGTATTTGAAAAACAAAAATAAAATAAACTGCTTAGGAGTGTACTTATGATATAGGTGAATTCTTATGCACTGAATTCTTTCAAATATCAAACTGTTCTAAAATACAGTATGCAAAAGAGTGCATAGCTCATGTAACTAATAATGCATGTGTCTTTCAATGCACTATTGATGCATATATTTTGTTAGCGATGTTGGTGTAGTTGATAATGATCGGCAGCATTATCAAATATAATGACATTCTATCACCAGAAATAATCAAAATTTCAAAATATGTTTGTAATACTCACTAGAATTTTATACACACAATTTCTTTAAATAACACAAATAAAACCCTAAAAATTATAAAGTATAATTTTTTTTTTTTTTTCAGTATGCGGGCCTCACTGTTGTGGCCTCTCCTGTTGCGGAGCACAGGCTCCAGACACACAGGCTCAGCGGCCATGGCTCACGGGCCCAGCCACTCCGCGGCACATGGGACCCTCCCGGACCGGGGCACGAACCCGTGTCCCCTGCATCGGCAGGCGGACTCTCAACCACTGAGCCACCAGGGAAGCCCAAAGTATAAAATTTTACAAAGCTCATAGGATAAACAATCAAGGTAGAGTATATAAGCATGCTGCTATACTAAACTTTGATAGTGAGGTCGTATTTGGTACATTATACATGTGTATGCGTACATATATTCATGTATGGTATACATAATGTATATATTTATATATATCATACATGCATATACATAATGTAAATGGAAAGGGAGAACATACTGGTTAAATTATAAATTGATACATATAAATGATTATACTATCAGCAGATAATATGTTGCTGTTCCTAAGTCTTAATGTGAAAATAATTGAAACTAACTAGAAGTGCTGCAGGTGGCTAGCAATACCACCTTTAAATTAATAGTACATTTAAATGTTCTCAAAAATAAAATGGATATAGAAAGATATATTTTAAGTATGTTAAAATGTTGCCACAGTTTAAAATTAGAAAAATAAACTAAATCATAAGTGAATCTTAGGGAATATTGACTGATTAGTTCTCATAACTAATAGGAATCTGTCCAACATTCCTGATGATCTGAGCAAAAAGCATCATTATTTTCTTGAATTATTTGATGCTCTAGAAAACAAGATCTGGCAGATCAGATCTTGTACCTGCTGTTATTGAAATCAGTCATTTTCTCACATACAGCTTATGTTCTGTTTTCATCACCAATAAACAAGAAAATCAATGGTCCAAATGTCTATTTATTAAGAATTCATTCTTTGTCATTCTTTAAAAAAGCAAATGAGGACTACAATTTCTAAACTACTCCAGGTCTATGTTCTCTCTAAAAATGTTAAATATGTTTAAAAATATTTAGTTATATAGTAGCTTGATAATATAGCATAACACATCGAAAACCAGTTCTACTAAATGTTTAGTAAGAATTGAATACATTTTTATATGAACATCTTTTCCAGTTTCAGGAAGGAAAATCATGGGAAATAACTGTGTAGGGTGCGGGCTAATCACGTTTATTTAGCATAGTTGGTGAAAAGATCTTTTTTGTTTTTTCAAGTTAAATCACACTCAGGAGAACAAAAAAAACAAATCTTTGTTCATAAAAAGAGACAAAAAGCTAAATATAAATTAAGAAACTTTAAAGAAGAGATTTAGGTAACTGTAGTTCACTCGTAATGCAACAATTATTAATTGTATGCCAGGCTCCGTGTTTGGTGCCAAGAATGAAATAGTAAGTAAATGTAGCCATGGTCCTTGACTTAGTGGACATTATAGGCAAGTCAAGGATACATTAAGAGGTGATAGCTGAAACCTGTAAGATAAATATGGACAGCAGTAGTTTTGTGGAAATAAAAATAAATGATTTTACAGGTAGGTAACAATAAGAGTAATGTGCTCAAACAGTAACAATAAGACTAATGTGCTCAAACAGTAACAAAGAGTGGAATAAAGTTCATTATTAAAGATATTTGAAGTTCATAAAATATAAAACCAGAAACAGTGATACGTGGAAGTTTTGGTGGTTTCAAAAATGATCAAGTTGAGTAGGTTATCAGCTTCCTAAGCAAAATTGATGTAATTTTATATCATTTAAGTAACTATAATGCTTTAAGATATAATAGACATACGATAACTATTTGCTATATGAAATGCAGCTTGAGAAGTTATAATACTATGCTTTATTTCTTTAGATTGTATAACTGGTAACAAGAGACCAAATAGTAATAATTTCCTTTTAGAGACCCTTTCTACTGAAAAGCATGATAAGGAGAAGCCATTCTGTCAACCTTAACTTGGCTAGGAGGAAATGAAAAACTCTGCAGTGGCACTAAACAAACCCATTTATTAAATAAAGGGCAAATGACAAATAAACGTTGGATGGTACTATATATTTTTTTCTTAAATTGTAACTATATATCCATCAAAGTCACAAAGAAAGGATATCTGAAACAAATTTAATAAAAACAAATGAAAATAAAATTATCTAACCTTATGATGTCTTTGGCTTTACATCCTATGTGTTTAAAATCAAAATTAAGATGCAGTTCATCCAAAGGAAGATCCCATATTTTGCTTAATTTCCCCATTTCATTGGGAAAGGATCTCAGCTCCAAGTTGTAACTAACATCAAGAGATGTCAGATTTTCAAGACAGCCAATCTCAGGAGGAATCTTAATGAAATAAAAAAGGGCAAATCTTGTTGGTGGGAAGAAAGAAATGTGTGCTGCCAAAACACAAGATGCTAATATGAAACAAGAGAGGTTCAGAGATCCCATCAGCACCTTGCACAGCCTCTCAAAAGAGTTCTAAAACTTTCCAAAGGTTTGTCATAGTTTTCATTATAAATGTTTGAAAACATACATATAAAGGACTTACCCCAATCTATGTCATTTATTTATAATCTTTAAAAACCCATTCTGCCTCCTTCACATATTTCATCACTTCACAACACTGAAAGTAAAGAAGTTCTTTTTATGTATCCAAAACCAATCATCTGTGGCTTCAGTCTATTCCCTCACACTGTGTTCTTCAGTAAAACTAAAGATCTAATCATCACAGACTTATGTACAACTTACTGTTCTTAAAATACAACTAAATGTTTATACCTTAAGTGGCATAAATATTGGAATTTCTTTCTGTTCCAAATTTTTAAGCAATATTCATTACTTCTATAATAGCAAACATTAATTTTCTGCAAAAAAAGTCAGGTATTCCAAAATATTCAGAGTTATTCTGAACCTCATGGTTTCAGGCACTTTACTGTTTTTTTGGCTTTTATAGGCAACAGACTTGAACCTGGCCAAAAAAAAAATTTTTTTCTGGGACGAATGGATAATCAATTTCAGATTTATAACAGAGACCTGTCCATTTGGGTGAATGCAGAAATTTAAGAATGTGGAAAAGAATGTCAGCTGAAAAACACAGGCTGCATATGGCCCGGAGACAACTTGAGAAATACAGCGTGTCTGAGAGTCTGTTAACAGATTAGCGATTTTGTGATAAATTGTCACACTTAAAGCATTACACACATTCATAATTAAATATATATATATATAAATATTCAAAATAAAATAGAGCACAAAAAGTGATTTTTTAAGGAAATTAAGCATTGTTAATATACCCATTTACCTCAGGGTAGGATTAGATCTTATTCAAAAAGTAAGCAATATCAAATAACAGATTTTGAAATGATCATTTGTGATAATGCAAATTATAAAAGCATATTTTCAAACTGGAAATAATTCTAAACAAATAAAGATGACCTCTTACCTCTTTCAGTTTATTATGAGAAAGATGTAGTTTCTCTACTCTAGACCATGCACAGGCTTTTTCACTCAAGTCCAAGATACTGATTTGATTATGACTAAACAAGAGTTCCCTTAAGTTCAAAGATCTCCAGTGCACAGGACCTGGTAGATATTGAATATCATTGTTGCTCATATCTAAGGACCGCAGGCTGAAACAATACAATGTCCAGATAAAAATCAAATGAGTGTTTCCAAAATACATGAAATAACATCACAAGTAATTTTCACCAGAGTGAGAATAAGGTATAACTTTAAAACTAACATTATTTATATATGAGTACATACGTGTTTTTTTGTGTACATAAAGGTATATACAGGCTAGAAAAAAAAGGCATGTCTCAACAGGAACATTTTTAAAAAGGACAAATAAAAACAAAATTGAGGCCTAATTTCCCTACTTCAGAAACATAAAAATGTCAACCATAAGGAAAGACCAAGTGTTTTACAAACACTTATGATGCGTGAGAAATCATAATTAACAAAGGCAAAAACAGTCATTAAGATTCCTGCCTTCTATACAAGATTTACAAATATGTAGCCTCCATTTCTCTGTTCAATTTCACTCATACCTGGAGGGATTCTTCAGAGGTTGGGTCCTTAAGTTTACTATCATTTTTAGCAGCCAGCCTCAGTGTGAAAAGTATCATAACATTGAGCATGATGTCTTGTATACAGTAGGCCCTCAATGTAAATTTGTTGCTTTCAGGCAGGAATAGCTACCCAAAATTTGCAGGAAATAGCAGAAAAACACATGTCACATGTAAATGTACATGTGTAGGAAGAATAAAGATAGTCAACAATTGTGGTATATTTGACTATGTAAAAGGTTGCCTGGACTTTTACTACTGTATACTGATCCCTTTCATCCAGCATATTTGAAGTATTATGAATTAATTCTAAGCTCAAATAGCTGTACTGCCTGCTAGACCAAGATTCAGATCTGCAGAGCAACATTATTGCTCTAATTTTTAAATGATCTAGATTTTGCCCTAGTTACCTTATAAAAATGTTGAAAACAAGAAAATTAATTTGACTATATTAAAGATAAGACATGTATGTCTAACAAACAATGCAACTGAGACAAAGTTGAGAATCGTCAGGTTGTTCAAAGGCAGTGTCTCTTAGCTTTTAGACTAAACTTGGAGACTGAAGCTGGCCAACCACACGCTCATTTGTGAAACAAAAGAATAAATTTAAAAAATACATATAAAACACTAAAAATGTATACCTGAAGATGGTGTCTAAAGGTATAGTGTAATTAGGGACTGCATAATATTTTTAGTTCTCTGGGAAGAAAGCTTTCTTATGACATGCATCTTCTAATAAGCTTTTTTTTTTTTTGCGGTACGTGGGCCTCTCACTGTTGTGGCCTCTCCCGTTGCGGAGCACAGGCTCCAGACGCGCAGGCTCCGCGACATGTGGGATCTTCCCGGACCGGGGCACAAACCCGCGTCCCCTGCATCGGCAGGCGGACTCTCAACCACTGTGCCACCAGGGAAGCCCTCTAATGAGCTTTTACAAATAGGTGGCTTCCAAACACATTTTCAAGAATAAATTATGTTTAAAATATAGGACCGCCCACCTGTATTCTATAGATGCCTGTATGTCAGAATTAAGAGTCTGAAATCAAACCACCAGTGTTTAAGAACTGTGACTACAGGCAAGTTACTTTCTCTCTCTTATGAAATAGTGTTCTCATTATAAAGTGGAGATGATAACAGTAAGTATTTCATAGGATTATTAGGAAGATTAAAAAGATGATCCACTGTTAAGCAGTAAACTACAGTGTCTGACACATTCTAAACCTAGACTTAAATTAACTATTATTCATCTGTCTCACACCTTCCATGGCTAAATTATAACTAAGTATTATTTGCCTGTATATGTATATATTTGCACATGTACCTTGATGGATTTTATTTATAATAAATAATACTACTAGAATAGTTATTTAAGCTTACAACACATTTGAAATCTAATTAATGCCTGGATTTGTAGTTAATAGGAAGCTTTTATTTTTAATGAAATTAACCAAAAATATCCCCAAATACTTGGAACGACATAAATTATCCTATTCTTCACCAAAAATGTCACTCAAACATAACAGGTATAATTTCAAAGTTAACAGTGTTTTAGCAACATAATCCCCAAAGCAAGTGAAATTTTAAAAGTTAAAGTGATAGCCAGTACAATCTCATTTGATTATAATAATGCAACAATTAATTACTCTTAAATTGTTTCTACACAACAGCACATTAAATAAATATAAAAGTTAAAAAGCCCAAATATAAAAAAAAAAAAAAAAAAAAAGCCCAAATAACAATTCACGTCTTTCATCTAATATTAAAAGTCAAACACTCATAGATTTAAAAACATTAAGTTTAGTAGGTTTAGAAATCAATTACATTTATATGTCTAAGTTAAAACCATGTTTATGAAGGTTTTGTTCCACCTCGTGTGGTTTTTAAAGTTAAAATAATAAACTTACTGTGGAAGATTTAAAATTGCTTCCGGAACACATGTAAATTTGTTTTGAGATAATTTTAGGCTTGTCATGGAAGAAGGCAAAAAAGGCATAGCAGCTAAGAGAAAACGAAAGTGAGATAATGGACATTTTAATAACTTTAACTACATTTCCATTAGATTCTACAATAAGAGCAGCTACCAATGATCTATCACATAATTTAATTTCCATTCTCACACTGACAATAAAATAATTCTACTTTTAAAATAAATTAATACTACCACAAAACATTAAAACAATACACCATAATTATAAGACTCTCTTAACCTGAAAGCCACGAAAGTGTCTAAGTATAAATTCATCTGTCCAACAACTGTACAAAGTAGAAATCATTAGAATATTCATTTCAAATTATCTGTGATATTATGGGACATACATTATAGATTAATTCAAATTACTCTGAAGTAAGTCTAACAAAACATTTTGGAATATTTTACTAATCCACAATATAATATAAAAATAAAAATTCTCTATAACACCATCTTGTAAAGAGTATTCTATGGAATAACTATGGATGTTACTTAATAAAAGTATTCTTTGATCATATGATCTTAAGAGATTAGGGACCTCCCCACAGAGATTTCTACCTTGAATTTGGTGTTATTTCGATACATGTTTTTGTACTTTTATGATGTATGCATCCACAGGTAATACATATTACTGTTTTGCACTACATAAATATTATCATATCGTACATGTCTATATTCAATTTGCTTTTTCATGTAACAATTTTTTTAGATTTATTTTTCATGTTGATAAATACATCTTATTCATTTATTTTAACTGCTACATAGCATTTCCATGGTATGAATATAGCCAATTTATTCACTCTCCTGTTGATAGACATTTACATTCTTTCCAATGTTTGGCTACTATGAAAAATGCCATAATAAATATTCTTATGCTTATGCTTACTTGCATACTACTCAGTGCCTATGACAATGTTTAGCAAATTGTCAAAAAAACCCAAAAAGCAAAAGGGTGTTCTGTGAACAGTGAGAGGATGCCTCTATTGTATATAACCACTAGTAGAATTCCTGAACAGTAGGGCATCTACAATTTCATTAGAAATGCCAAATTTCCCTTTAAGACAGATATGTCAATTTTGTCAGTTATTCCTAAGGTATTTTATATCTTTTGAGACTAAAAATATATACTTTACAAAAAAAAAAAGGGATTAGGGAAACATTATGCAAAATAAAATGAAATATTTCAGAGCTGTCAATATTCTGGTATATTTTATGAATTTCCAAAAGGGAAATACAGTACAAGGTACGTCCAAGGAATAAAATTCTATGGAACATAATTTTGGAAACTGAGCAAATCATACAGACTGTTTTCTCATCTGTAAAATAGTGAAGCTAAATCAGATGAACTCTGAGATTCTTTAGAGATCTGAAAATCTGTGGTTCTATGAAAGTGGCTTGAGAAATTATTTCTTAGCATTTTCAAGGTTAAAAATATGGGTTATGTTTTATCCAGAAAATCTTTGAGGGTCAAAATGTTCCAGGACATTACTAGAAGCTATTTTCCTGAGAAGCAGAAAGGTACATGCTATACTTCACCTATTTCCAAAAAGTATTTGTAGCAAAATAAATTAGTAGAAATGATTCTCCACTTAGGAATTAAAAGTCTTAAGGTTCAGATTCTATATGGAAGACTGATAAAATCAAAGAACTAAAACTTCATTTCACATGGGAATTTATTTTTTTTTGTGGTACGCGGGCCTCTCACTGTTGTGGGCTCTCCCGCTGCGGAGCACAGGCTCCGGACGCGCAGGCCCAGCGGCCATGGTTCACGGGCCCATTCGCTCCGCGGCACGTGGGATCTTCCCGGACCGGGGCACGAACCCGTGTCCCCTGTATCGGCAGGCGGGATCTCAACCACTGCGCAACCAGGGAAGCCCCCACATGGGAATTTTTAATGGTTGTGGTCCCACTCAGGTATGACCTCCATAATGTGTCTTTCCAAATATAAAACCACTTCTAAAATTATTACAAAGTTGTGCAGTGCAAACATTTTTTGAACATAGGTATGTTCAAGCTTTCACAACTAATTAATTAATTCTATGCCCCTGAACATGTCACACAAAAATCTCAGTGCTTCAATTTCCTCAATTAGTCAAGCAGAGATCATACCTGTCCTACCCTATAGGATTTTTGTGAGATTCAGCTGAGATAACATATTGACCATAAGCTAGCCTTAGGGTCCCTCAGATGCTCTTCTTTCCAGACTTAACTTAATTAAACGTCACAGACACAGACACACTTCCCTGCCTCCACAGTCTGGATCAGATCCCCTTAAGGTACCCTCATAGCATCTTGAAACTTCTCCTCACAGCACTTAGTACGATATACAATTACATTTATTTATTCCATCATTATTCAATGTCAGTTTTCTGAACTTAACTACACGTTCCTTAAGGACACAGACTGGGTTGCTTTACTCACTAGTGAGTGAATCACTCTATTCCCCAGTTTCACTCTCATGGTAAGAACATGGTCAATATCCAAAGAGGGTGGAAGGAAGGGAAAAAGAAGGAAAATAATTCTATGCAAATTAATATGGATTTTATTGTTAGTAGTTTCTCAAAGTTCTGGGAAAATAAAATATTTTAAAGTAAGTTGTCAAACTATATTCTGCTATTAAATAGTATTAGAAATTATTTTACCAAGTCAGGTATAGGTATGTGGGTGGCAAGGTATGCATGGCCTCCATTAAGGAAGATAAAATAGGGAAAGTTCCCACTTATTTCCATGGAAGTATTCTGTTCTTCAATATTAGAACTTTCAGACAGGCTACAAATGAACATAATTTCCTGTTGTCTCACATGCTACGAGAACATAGAGTATTCCAGGATTTTTAACAAAAGTGATCATATTGTGTATTATTATAATATTTTGCACAGAGCAAGAGCTCAATGAATACACATTAACCTAATTAATTTAAAAACTTTTAAATAATTAATTTTATTTCTAAAAAAAATAATAGTGGGGTTCCCTGGTGGCGCAGTGGTTGAGAGTCCGCCTGCCGATGTAAGGGACACGGGTTCCTGCCCCGGTCCGGGAGGATCCCACATGCCGCGGAGCAGCTGGGCCCGTGAGCCATGGCCACTGAGCCTGCTCGTCCGGAGCCTGTGCTCCGCAATGGGAGAGGCCACAACAGTGAGAGGCCCGCGTACCGCAAATAATAATAATAATAATAATAATAATAATAATAATAATAATAGTACTTATACTCCAAAAATCTGCTGAAGAAACTTCAGTAGGAAACTCAGTATTTCTGCTTCAAGCAGCTCAGGCAACTTATAAGCATTTTTAGTATAATCGTGTAAAAGGAACCACAGTTTAATGACTATCTGCAGTCCAAGATATTGACATTTTAGCCTATGACAATAACAACATGTTAAATACTGTAATACAATTTTTAATATTAAAATTTTTAAATATTAAAAACTAGACTTTTTTTAGAGCAGCTTTAGGTTTATAGAAAAATTGAGCAGAAAATACAGAGAGCTCCCACATCTACCTTTTCCCTTCACCATCACCACCCCAGACACATGCATCTTTTCCCCATTATGAACAACTAGAATAGTTTGGTATACTTGTATGTATAACTGACGAGCCTATATTAATAAATTATTATTAACTGAAGTCCACAGTTTACAATAGAGTTCACTCTTTGTGTACTATATTCTGTGGGTCTTGACAAATGTATAATGACATGTATCCACATTACAGTACCACACAAACTAATTCCACTGCCCTAAAAATCTCCTCTTCTCCACCTAGTCATCACTCCCTCCCTCCAAAATCTTGGAAATCACTGATTATTTTACTAACCCCTTAGTTTTGCCTTTCCCAAAATGTCATATAGTTGAAATTATACAGTGTGTAGCCTTGTCAGATTGGCTTCTTTCACTTAGCAATATGCATTTAAGTTCCCTCCACATTTCACGGCTTGACAGCTCATTTCTTTTTATCACCAACCTGCTAACTTGATATTTAAAACTCCAGCATAATATTTAACTGAAATGCCACCTTTAAATCCCCACCTAAAATGTCCATATATGGCTCATGCAATTACATTTATTTGTTGCATTCGACCCATACAACACTCAAAAGGACTGGAAGGAGAAGACTCATATAAAACACTTACCAAGAAAATTCATTCTGGCACTTAAACTCTCCACTTTAGGACAAGTCTCAAGAAAGTCCTCTGATAGAGATGAAATGTGGTTTTTACTAAGGTTTAAAATCTTCAGTTCCTTCAGGCTCAAAGGGGAACATATTCCTGATATTTTATTTCTAGTCGTAAGAGACAAAATGAGGATTAAATTGCATAAATTCACATGCTTTGAAGAAAAATAGTCAAAATATCTTCAAAAATAGCATTAAAGCACATTTATTAATTTTAAAATTAGTTTTAAAAATTTAAGACAATTGAAAGAAGCTGTATTATGAATTTCCTCAGTCTTTTATCACATTACCATGTAAAAGTCATTACTATGGAAACAATGTCATTGTATGTCAACCTTATGAAACTTCAACGTGAGGTGACCCTTTTTTCTTCAATGAACCCCTTTCTTACCCTTCTAAAATGAGCTGTTCAAGTTTCTCTACCACATCACCGAGATTCTCAGGAAGAAAAGATAGCTGATTGTAGGACAGGTTAAACTGTTTCAAGGTTGAGCACCTCACAGCCCGATCCAAAACTACTGAGGGTCCAATGTCATTTCGAGAGACGTCAAGGTTGGCAATACAATTCATTTTCAACAAGTAAGGGGGAAATGATGTAAATTTATTACTTTGCAAGTCCAAATGTGTCAAACACTTCAGAGTCTGGAAAGACAATATTTTAAAATTTTTTAATGAACCACCTGAACAACTTAAGTTTAGCTAATATTTCTGCCTTCCATACTTCTGGTAACTAGAACCATTAAGAAGTTTCCAAAAAATTGAAAACACAATCTACAAGAGAACTTCAGTATACTGACTGGTACTACCTGCTCTGCTAATAAAATGGGTAAAGCCGGAAAAATATAACAGGTAGAAGGTCAAAAGCACACTCATAGAAATAAGGTTTAGAGTCTAATTCAGCTTTTCTTGTAAACTATTCCTGCAATGAGTAAAATGGAAGAATACTTTTGAACTAATGACTTAATGAATAAGCAGTATAACATAATCCTGGGAATATAGTTTTTAACACTAGCTTTTAGAAATTGTTACACATTTTAATATAAATAAGATTTACCATAAAGTAGTCATGTATATAATACACATTTTATTTTATAACCTCCTTTTTATTTTCTATTTTTTAATTTATTTTATTTATTTATTTTTGGCTTCATTGGGTCTTTGTTGCTCTGCACAGACTTTCTCTAGTTGCGGTAAGCAGGAGCTACTCTTTGTTGCAGCTTGCGGGCTTCTCATTGCGGTGGCTTCTCTTGTTGCGGAGCACAGGCTCTAGGCACAAAGGCTTCAGTAGTTGTGGCACGCAGGCTCAGTAGTTGTGGCTCATGGGCTCTAGAGCACAGGCTCAGTAGTTGTGGTGCACAGGCTTAGTTGCTCCACGGCATGTGAGATCTTCCCAGACCAGGGCTCAAACCTGTGTCCCCTGCATTGGCAGGCAGATTCTTAACCACTGCGCCACCAGGGAAGCCCTAACCTCTATTTTTAAATGAAATGTTTTGTTTCAAATCTCTATTTTCTATTTTTAATCAATTTCTAATTTTACTATGATAATAGCAAAACTTCCATTTATGTATCATATCAATTTTTAAAATGTTTCGTATGAATTATTGTCAAAGGGCTAAACTACCAAAAAACAATCACTTCGTTATTCTCCTCCTTATAAATCAATATATGTACTTATTCTCATATGGAATTCTAAACAGTTTAACATGATTAAAAAGGCTTATTAATGGATCACTGCCCAAAAAATCGGTTTCAAAATTTCTATCATTGTTTCAGATACTACAAGATTATTCAGAAGGAAAGATTTTTACATTATTTATTCCCAAGGTTTAATCACCAAATTTTCTTGTAAAGAGACAGCTACAAGCAGTAACAAAAAGTCCCATCTAGTGGTGCTGACTTGAAATTTCCTTAGAGAAAGTTATGAGCTGGCCCAGTCTTTGAATGCCCTAATGTATTTCACCTTGCCATGCTCTCTTCACTCTCTTTGTTTCCACTAGGCTAAATTCTAGTTTTCTTTTACTTAATCTTTAGCAAATATTGATGGTCTACCAAGGGTCAGTCATTAATTCCTTCACAAATTAGTTCAGTAATCATCTATCAAACATCTACTATATGTCATACCTTAGTAGGCATTGGGGATACATGTGAACAAGTCTAAAACAGTTCCTGTTCTAAAGGAGTTTACAATTTTGTGAGGACAATATACTTTAGATCAAAATTTATAGTAATGAGCACTGGAAGAAAAAGAGTGGGTGCCAGGGAAAGGTAAACCAGATGGGAGCCAACCTAGCCTGGAGGGAAGACAAGAGAAGAAAGGAAGAAGATGGTAAGGAAGTGACATTTAAAATGAGGTCCTTTGAAAACTTCCCTAATATGGGAAAGGAAATAGTCAATCAAGTGCAGGAAGCACAGAGAGTCCCATACAGGATAAATCCAAGAAGAAGCACACCAAGATACAGATTAATCAAACTATCAAAAATTAAATACAAAGAAAAAATATTAAAAGCAGCAAGGGAGAAATACCAATAACATACAAGAAAATCCTCATAAGGTTAACAGCTGATCTTTCAGCAGAAACTCTGCAAGCCAGAAAGGAATGGCAGGACATATTTAAAGTGATGAAAGGGAAAAATCTACAACCAAGATTACTCTACCCAGCAAGGATCTCATTCAGATTTGATGGAGAAATTAAAACCTTTAGAGACAAGCAAAAGCTAAGAGAATTCAGCACTACCAAACCAGCTTTACAACAAATGCTAAAGGAACTACCTAGGCAGGAAACACAAGAGAAGGAAAAGACCTACAATAAAAAACACAAAACAATTAAGAAAATGGGAATAGGAACATATATATTGATATTCACACTTAAATGTACATGGACTGAATGCTCCAACCAAAACACACAGACTGGATGTCTGTATCCACTGAATGGATACAAAAACAAGACCCCTATATATGCTGTCTACAAGAGACCCACTTCAGACCTAGGAACACACACAGACTGGAAGTGAGGGGATGGAAAAAGATATTCCATGCAAATGGAAACCAAAAGAAAGCTGGAGTAGCAATTCTCATATCAGACAAAATAGACTTTAAAATAAAGACTATTACAAGAGACAAAGAAGGACACTACATAATGATCAAGGGGTCAATCCAAGAAGAAGATATAACAATTGTAAATATTTATGTACCCAACATAGGAGCACCTCAATACATAAGGCAAAGGCTAACAGCTATAAAAGGGGAAATCAACAGTAACACAACCATAGTAGGGGACTTTAACACCCCACTTTCACCAATGGACAGACCATTCAAATTGAAAATAAATAAGGAAACACAAGACTTAAATGATACATTAAATAAGATGGACTTAATTGATATTTATAGGACATTCCATCCAAAAACAACAGAATACACTTTCTTCTCAACTGCTCATGGAACATTCTCCAGAAGAGATCATATCTTGGGTGACAAATCAAGCCACGGTAAATTTAAGAACTCTGAAATCGTATCAAGTATCTTCTCCGACCACAACACTATGAGACTAGATTTCACTTACAGGAAAAAATCTGTAAAAAATGCAAACACATGGAGGCTAAACAATACACCACTTAATAGCCAAGAGATCACTGAAGAAATCAAAGAGGAAATCAAAAAATACCTAGAAACAAATGACAATGAAAACATGACGACCCAAAACCTATGTGATGCAGCAAAAGCAGTTCTAAGAGGGAAGTTTACAGCAACACAATCCTACCTCAAGAAACAAGAAACATCTCAAATAACCTAACCTTACACCTAAAGCAATTAGAGAAAGAAGAACAAAAAAAACCCCAAAGTTAGCAGAAGGAAAGAAATCATAAAGATCAGATCACAAATAAATGGAAAAGAAATGAAGGAAATGATAGCAAAGATCAATAAAACTAAAAGCTGGTTCTTTGAGAAGATAAACAAAATTGAAAAACCATTAGCCAGACTCATCGAGAAAAAAAGAGAGAAGACTCAAATCAATAGAATGAGAAAGGAAAAAGGAGAAGTAACAACTGACACCGCAGAAATACAAAGGATCAGGAGAGATTACTATAGGCAACTCTATGCCAATAAAATGGACAACCTGGAAGAAATGGACAAATTCTTAGAAAAGCAAAACCTACCGAGACTGAAGCAGGAGGAAATAGAAAATATAAACAGACCAACCACAAGCTCTGAAATTGAGACTGTGATTAAAAATCTTCCAACAAACAAAAATCCAGGACCAGTTGGCTTCACAGGCGAATTCTATCAAACATTTAGAGAAGAGCTAACACCTAGCCTTCTCAAACTCTTCCAAAATATAGCAGAGGGAGGAACACTCCCAAACTCATTCTACAAGGTCATCATCACCCTAATACCAAAACCAGAGAAAGATGTCACAAAGAAAGAAAACGACAGGCCAATATCACTGTTGAACATAGATGCAAAAATCCTCAACAAAATATTAGCAAACAAAACCAACAGCACATTTAAAGGATCATACTCCATGATCAAGTGGGGTTTACCCCAGGAATGCAAAGATTCTTCAATATCTGCAAATCAGTCAATGTGATACACAATATTAACAAATTGAAGAATAAAAACCATATGATCATCTCAAAAGATGCAGAAAAAGCTTTTGACAAAATTCAACACCCATTTATGATAAAAACCCTCCAGAAAGTAGGCATAGAGGAAACTTTCCTCAACATAATAAAGGCCATATATGACAAACTCACAGCCAACATTGTTCTCAGTGGTGAAAAACTGAAACCATTTCCCCTCAGATCAGAACAACACAAGGTTGTCCACTCTCACCACTATTATTCAACATAGTTTCGGAAGTTTTAGCCACAGCAATCAGAAAAGAAAAAGAAAGGGAATCCAAATCGGAAAAGAAGAAGTAACACTGTCACTCTTTGCAGATGACATGATACTATATGGAGAGAATCCTAAAGATGCTACCAGAAAACTACTAGACCTAACCAGTGGATTTGGTAAAGTAGCAGGATACAATATTAATGCACAGAAATCTCTGGCATTCCTATACACTAATGATGAAAAATCTGAAACAGAAATTAAGGAAACACTCCCATTTACCACTGAAACAAAAAGAATAAAATACCTAGGAATAAACCTACCTAAGGAGACAAAAGACCTGTATGCAGAAACTATAAGACACGGATGAAAGAAAGTAAAGATGATACAAACAGATGGAGAGATATACCATGTTCTTGGATTGGAAGAATCAACATTGTGAAAATGACTATAGTACCCAAAAAAACCTACAGATTCAGTGCAATCCCTATCAAACTAGCAATGGCATTTTTCACAGAACTAAAACAAAAAATTTCACAATTTGTACGTAAACACAAAAGACCCCAAATAGCCAAAGCAATCTTGAGAGAGAAAAACGAGCTGGAGGAATCAGGCTCCCTGACTTCAGACTATACTACAAAGCTACAGTAATCAAGACAGTATGGTACTGGCATAAAGACAGAAATACAGATCAATGGAACAGGACAGAAATACCAGAGGTAAACCCACGCAATATGGTCACCTTATTTTTTATAAAGGAGGCAAGAATATACAATGGAGAAAAGACAGCCTCTTCAAAAAGTGGTGTTGGGAAAACTGGACTGCTACATGTAAAAGAATGAAATTAGAACACTCCTTAACACCATATACAAAAATAAGCTCAAAATGGATTAAAGACCGAAATGTAAGGCCAGACACTATCAAACTCTGAGAGGAAAACATAGGCAGAACACTCTATGACATAAATCACAGCAGGATCCTTTCTGACCGATCTGCTAAAGAAATGGAAATAAAAACAAAATAAACAAATGGGACATAATGAAACTTAAAAGCTTTTGCACAGCAAAGGAAACCATAAACCAAAAGAAAAGACAACCCTCAGAATGGGAGAAAATATTTGCAAATGAAGCAACTGACAAGGCATTAATCTCCAAAATATACAAGCAGCTCATGTAGCTCAATATCAAAAAAAGAAACAGCCCAATCCAAAAATGGACTGAATAAGTATAGACATTTCTCCAAAGAAGATATACATATTGCCCACAAATACATGAAAGGATGCTCAACATCACTAATCATTAGAGAAATGCAAATCAAAACTACAATGAGGTATCACCTCACACCAGTCAGAATGGCCATCATCTAAAAATCTACAAACAATAAATGCTGGAGAGGGTGTGGAGAGAAGGGAACCCTCTTGCACTGTTGGTGGGAATGTTAATTGATACAACCACTATGGAGAACAGTATGGAGGTTCCTTAAAAAAATGAAAATAGAACTACCATATGACCCAGCAATCCCATTACCAGGCATATACCCTGAGAAAACCATAATTCAAAAAGAGTCATGTACCACAATGTTCACTGCAGCTCTATTTACAATAGCCAGGACATGCAACCAACCTAAGTGTCCACTGATAAAGAAGATAAATGTATAAAGTAGATGTGGCACATATATACAATGGAATATTACTCAGCCATAAAAAGAAACAAAATTGAGTTATTTGTAGTGAGGTGGATGGACTTAGAGTCTGTCATGCAGAGTGAAGTAAGTCAGAAAGAGAAAAACAAATACCATATTCTAACACATATATACGGAATCTAAAAAGAAAAGAAGAGAAAAGAACATGTTTCTGAAGAACCTAGGGGCAGGACAGGAATAAAGACACAGACATAGAGAATGGACTTGAGGACATGGGGAGGGGGAAGGGTAAGCTGGGACAAAGTGAGATAGTGGCATGGACATATATACACTATCAAATGTAAAACAGATAGCAAGTGGGAAGCAGCCGCATCGCAGAGGGAGATCAGCTTGGAGCTTTGTGAACACCTAGAGGGGTGGGGTAGGGAGTTTGGGAGGGAGACACAAGAGGGAGGAGATATGTGGATATATGTATATGTATAGCTGATTTACTTTGTTATAAAGCAGAAACTAACACATCATTTTAAAGTCATTATACTCCAATAAAGATGTTAAAAAAAAAATGAGGCCCTTGTAACTTGGGCCTGCATAAAGAGGAGAATAGAGTGGGGATATATTTTAGACATTGGGGTAGCATTAGGGATCACCTTTTTTTCTTCTCTCTCCCCAGATATACAAACTTTAGGGGAAAGATACCACTTAAATATATTTAAAAATCATGCAATGTTGCTGTTAAAATATGTCAAAACTATGGTAAATTTTAAAAATTAGAAAAAGGGAAATGTACTGGCAACAACACTAGTTTATAAAAACAGGTATAATTCTTTTTCAAACTTTGCAGTTCAGTTCAAGAATTTGTTTAAAAATTTAAACATTTGTATTAAGATCGTTTTGTCCGTATATTTTCTTTGACTTCTGATCTAAGTACATAAAAAAAGGATGAACAAAGTCAATAGTCAGAGGACTACCCTATTAGCAGACTATTTTATACTTTAATTTTTATGAAATGGGAACTTTGAGCATAAAAATCAATTTTTAAGCTGCACATAATTTCAAAACTCAATTAATGCCTTATGGATAGTTTAGTTGAGCCTCTGTATTTTGCAGATAAGAAAATTAAGGTCTACAGCAGTCAGAGTAATATGTTCTTATTGTCACACAGTTGGTAGCTGAGCAGAGCCAGGACCACCAAACTAGGTCTAACCTAATTTAAACAGTTTAAGTTGTCCTATTAGAATTAAATAATTGAAGGCATAATCAACACATAGCCTTGCTAGACTTTAATACTTACCATGTAGCATCAGGACAGAACCTCGAATTCCTTTTTAATCACATTTCCATTTCCATTACCTGCCCCCAAAGATGCTTCTGGAATACCACACAGACTAAGATACTTGTATGACAACCAGAATAATGGGGGAATTATTGTCCAATGACACAAAAACAGAACGTTCCTTTTAAAGATTTAAGCATGAAAGTTAGATATAAATGTAAAAGCTCTTCAAATATCCTGAGAATTATAAGGATAAATTAAACTTACTTCACATAGTTGTTGTGGAAAGCTCGTGAGTGCATTCTGGTGAAGTTCCAGCTTTTCAAGATGCTCCAAATGACCACTTATACAGGATTTCTGGCTCAGGGCATCAATATCTCTTAGTTCATTTGCTGAAAGGTCTAAAGATGTAATATATTCTCTCTCAGAAGACAGGGAAGAAATGCTTTCTGAATGCCTCATATGTGATTGGAATTTTGATGCTCCTTTTGTCAAAAACAAACAAACAATGGAAATATAAGCAAGTAATTTAAGTTCATATGGTAAATGTTTATGGATCACCTACTACTGTCAGGCTGTCTTCAAGGCACTGGAAATTCAACAGAAAACCAAACTATGGAACTTATATTACAGTGTCAGAGATAAACAGTAAATAATAAATATTTAATCAGGTGGTATAAGTAGTGTAAAAAAACAACAGACCTGAAGAAGAAGATCAAGAGTGGCATTGGTGAGGGTATTATTTACATTTCAGGAATACAGTAGAAAGGATAAAAACTGTATGATGTATATCATAAAGGCTAAATTTTTATTTTTTTTATTTATTTTTTTTATTTATTTTTTTAAGGCTAAATTTTTAAATCTATAATTGTATTTCATTTTTCTACAGTCTATGGAATCATTAGGTAAATATAATTTGAAGGTTATGTGAAATTGGCATCAAGAAAATTTGCATAATCAGAGGAAATTTATCAAAGTGCTGTATTCTGCTCAAAATATCTATTTACTTGTGATTACTTTCAAATACTTACTGAGTGAATCATCTGAAGTCAATATTTTTCTTTTTCTCTTCAGTAAATCTTCATGATCAAACATGGGTCCCTATTAAATATTTATAATAAAATTACCATCATTTTTTGGAGCAAAGAGAACATTTTCCTATCTGGTTTCTTTAGGAGTCACTATAAGATTACTAGCTAAAATATTCATGGGACCAAGCCATACCATAAGACACAGACCTAGTCTGGGCTCCATAGACATGAAGCTCTAAAAAGAAGAAAGAGTAAAACCATTTTAAAGTGTACAGAGCACCTATATGCCCCAAACATGCTCAAAAGTCTACAAATGTAAATTTAAAATAGCATACGTGCACGCACACACACACGTGTATATATAGAGAGACAGTTTTCTCACATTAGGGAATTTCTGCACCAATAGTTCCTAGCTTTGGCACACAATTTCAGTTATTGAAAGAATGTCAAAAAGTATACAATATTTAACTGCAGTTTTTACAGTATAACTTACCAATGAATTGGAATGTCTTTGCAAATTTGGTGAGCAACGCTGCAAGGCAGGATCTCGGTAAAATTCTCCTACGCTAATTGAATTTGATTTCTTTTTCACAAGAAATGAGCCTTCACTTCCTATTTTTAAACAATAACATAAAGGCAAGTAAGAAAAGCTGACCTAATCATAAGATGCTAGCATAGTAGTTCAATCACAAAACATTAAACACATTTTCATGAATGGAAATTGCCCAATTCCTTTTGTAACATCTTTAAAATAGAAATGATAAACTATGTCAGCTTGTCATTTTCAAATTCAACTACATTATTCTTCATCCACAAATATTTATTGAATGGCTGTCACAGACTAGACACTGAGTAAGTGCAGGATAAAGATAAGCAGGAAAAATAATCCAGGCCTCATATGAGCTCATAGTACAGCAGGAAAGAGCCAAGTAAAAAAATAGTTACAAGTGCTACAATAAATACATGCATGTTCAGGAAGCAGACAAAGTTTATACATAAATCTGATCAATGTTATTCCTTTCTGTTTCTCTGAATTTTGCTTAGAAAATTTTCGAATCTTGTTTTAAATATTGGAATCACACTAAATTATTTAACATTCAGTAATTTTGAGTACATCTCTGTTTGAATTACATATTTTATAGTTTCATTTATGAAATGACATTAAAATAAACACAATGAGTTTAGTTGGCAATATTGTTTTGAGAGAGAAAAGAATTACTTTGAAAATTATGGATTTTCAAGAAAATAAGGATCAATATTAGTCATATTTTAAGGATAAATAATGTAGAGCCATTTTTAAGAACTCATGAGATTTTAAATTCTATCACTTTTTATCTTACAAGCATAAAGAATTAATTGTGTCAAAACATTATAAAATTTACAAATCCAAAAATCAATTATTTTTACATTAGCATTTCTGATGTTTTCCTTTATTTAAAAATATTTAATGAGAATTCTTCTTTCATCTATGATGGTGTAACAAACACTGAACTTAACCTCCCCACAACAAACAACTAGAAAATTGGACAAATTTTTTAAAACAACTGGTTTCAAGACATTGGGCTGCAGAGAGTACAGGACTGTGTAATCCCTGAAAGAAGGGAAACAAACTATGTGAACCTTATGATCACCCTGGCTTTCTGCCTGGAGGCAATTTAAGGGCCATTGGCACAATGAGAAGGAATTTAAACAAAGCCCAATGGCTTTCTTGAGATGAGGAAATGGAGATCAGTGTTCATGGAGACTAACTTAGCTGGGAGTTCCAGGAGAGAGTCATGGAAAAAGAGCTCCAGTAATCTGCATAGGGATTTCCTATAGCTGTGCACTAGAAGAAATGTAAAAGGGAGTTCTTCAGGAGGAAGGAAATGATACTAGATGCAAACTTGGATCAATATAAGGAGGTTAAGTCATCAAAAAAATTATAGTATTTAATGTATGTTCACCCAGTAACAGAGCTTCAAAATACACAAAGCATAAACTGATAAAATGAAAAGGAAAATTAACAAATTACAATCTCAACACTTTGTTCTTAAATATAACAAGTAGAGAAAAAATCAGTAAAGATATAGAGGACCTGAAAAACACTATCAAACAAGTTGACCCAATTTCACCCAACAACAACCAAATACACATTTTTTTAATTGCACATGAAACATTCATGAAGATAGACCACACAGTAGTCCACAAAGCATGTCTCAATAAATATAAAAGGACAGAAATCATCAGAGTAGGTTCTTTAACCACAACAAAATGAAATTTGAAACCAATAAGAGAAAGCTATGTGGCAAAATGTCCAAGTATTTGGAAAATAAACAACACTCTTCTAAATAAATCATGAGTCAAAAAATCTCAAAGGAAATTAGAAAATTTCAAAAGTGAATGTAAACAGAATATATAAAAGTTGTGGGATGCAGCTAAAATGGTGTTCAGAAGGATCTGCATGGTCTTAAATGTTTATATTATAAAATTAGAAAGCTCTAAAAATCAGTGTTCTAAGCTTCCATGTTAAGAATCTATAAAATAAGAGTCAAATAAAATCTAAATAAGTAAAAAAAAAGAAAAAGAAAAGAAAAAGCAAAAATCAATGAAAAATAAAATGGACAATCAATACAGAAAGTCAATGAAACAAAAACCTGATTCTTTGAAAAGATCGATAAAATTGATAAATCTTGAGCTAGACTGAAGAAGGAAAAAAAGGAAAGACAAAAACTATCAATGTCAAGAATTAAAGATCAGATATCACTAATGATCTTATAAACATTAACAGGACAATAAGAGATTATAAATAACAATAAATAAATTTGGCAACTTATGTAAAGTGGACAAATTCCTTGAACATTTCAAATTACAAAAACTGACAAAAGAAGTAACAGAAAAATCAAAAGAACCATAAATTTATTAAAGTTATTATATTTATAATTAAAAAGCCTCCCCCCCACCACCAAAAAGTATTCCTAACCTACAAGGCTTTACTCATGAATCCTATTAAACATTTAAGACCTCTCCTACACAAATTCTTTCAGAAAACAGTGGAGTCAGGAGCACCTTCCAATTCATTTCAAGAGGCTAGCATATTCTCATAGTTACAACAAAACAAAACTACAGACCAATATCCCTCATAGATGCAATATCCTTAACAAAATTTTAGAAAATCAAATCAAATAATATATTAAAAGGATAATACACCATAACCCAGTAAGATTTAGCCCAGAAAAGCAAGTTTGGTTTAACATTAGGAAATCAATCAATGTAATTAACTAAATAACAGAATAAAGGGAGAAAATATGCCCATTTCAACAGATGCAGAAAAGCATTTTCCAACACCCATTATGATAAAAAGTTGCAGCAAATAATTACTAGAAACAAGTTTCCTAAACCTGATGAAGGATAGCTATTAAAAAAAAAAAAAAAAAACTACATATAACATCATACTTAATGATGAGAGACTGAATGCTTTCCCCCTAAGTTTGGAAGCCAGGGAACAATGCCTACTCTTACCACTTCTATTCAGCATAGTACTGGAGGTCCTAGCCAGTGTAATAAGACATGAAAAAGAAGAAGAAAATAAGATATACAGGTTAAAAGGAAGAAGTAAATCTGTCTGTATTAGCAAATGGCATTATTGTGAACATAGAAAAATGTGTGGAGTCAACAAAAAGCTGTCATAACTCATGAGTTTTGCAAGCCCACAGGATACATTAACATACAAAGAAATCAACAGCATTTCTATAAACCAGCAGTGAATGAACTACTGGAAACTGGAATTCAAAAACAATACTATTTACAATAGCATCGAAAAACATGCAATACAAAACATTGGTGGGAGAAATTTAAATGACAAATAAACGGAAATAAATACTACATTTATATGTCAGAAGACTCATTATTAAGACACCAGTTCCCTCAAATTTATTTCTAGGTTTAATCTAAAGAAATTTTTATTTATATGTTAATTATATATTATATAACAATAATATTTTATACATTAATTCTATATTAAATGTATATATAGATTTAATTCTAATAAAAAATCCCAGCATAAAATTAATTAGTTGATTCAAAATGTATATGGAAATGCAAACAATCTAGTATAAGAAGAAAAATTTTGAAAAAGAACACCACCAGAGAACTTATACTACCAGATTTCATTAAGCTAAAGTAATCAAGACAGTATGGCATTGGCATAAGGATAAAGATTTAAATCAATGGCACAGAATAAAATCCCACTCTGAGTCATATACCTGGAGAAAACCATAATTTGAAAAGGTACATGCACCCCAATGTTCACTGCAGCACTATTTACAATAGCCAGGACATGGAAGCAACCTAAATGTCCATCAACAGAGGAATGGATAAAGAAGATGTGGTACCCATATACAATAGAATATTACTCAGGCTTAAAAAAAAGAACAAAATAATGCCATTTGCAGCAACATGGATGAACCTAGAGATTGCTGTACTGAGTAAAATAAGTCAAGACACAGAAAGACAAATATCATATGATGATATCACTTATATGTGGAATCTAAAAAAAGGGTACAAATGAACTTATTAACAAAACAGAAGTAGAGTCACAGATGTAGAAAACAAACTTATGGTTACCAGGGGATAAGGAGGGGAGGGATAAATTGGGAGACTGGGATTGACATATACACAATACTATATATAAAATAGACAGCTAATAAGAACCTACTGTATAGCACAGGTATGTCTACTTCATACTCTGTAATGGCCTATATGGGAAAAGAACCTATAAAAAGAGTGGATATATGTGTATGTATAACTGATTCACCTTGCTGTACACGTGAAACTAACACAACATTGTAAGTCAACTATACTCCAATAAATTTTTTTTTTACTTTTTTTAAAAAAGAATGCAGAAATAGAACCACACCTATATGGTCAGTTAAATTGGACAAACATGCCATTAATTCAATGAGGAAATATAGTATATTCAACAAGTGATGTTAAAACAACTGGATATCTATGTGAAAAAGAAATGTCAATTCTTCACTGACACTATATACCAAAATTAAAATGGATTATAGACCTAAATGTAAAAGCTAACAATTTAACACTTCTATGAGAAAACATAAGAGAAAATATTCACAAATTTGAGATAGGAAAAGATTTCTTAAATGGGATAGAAAAAGCACAAACTAGAAAAGAAAAAACAGAAACACTGCACTTTTCAAAATTTAAGACCTCTGCTCTTTGAAAAATAACATTAATAAATGAAAAAACAAGCTATAAATGAAAGAAAATATTTGTAATTCATATATCTGTCAAATGACTTCTACTTAGAATATAAAAAGAACTCTTAAAATAACATAAGACAACAAGACAATTAAAAGTTAGCAAAGATTTGAACAGACACTTTGCAAAGAAAATATCAATATATGAATGGCCAATAAGAACATGAAAATATTCTCAATATCAATAGTTTTCAGGGAAATGAAAATTAAACCCAAATAAGCTAGGACTACAGCCTCACTAGAATGGCTAAAATTAAACTGACTTACGATACTAAGTGTTATAGTGTAATGAGGATTCAGAGCAACTAGAATTTTCATACATTGCTGGTGGGAGTATAATATGGTATAACCACTTCAGAAAACAGCCAGACATAAAAAAGGACATACTGTATCCTATTTATATGAAACTTGAGAAAATAATAATTTAATCTATTGTGACAGAAAGCAAATCAGCGGTTGCCAAGGGACAAGGTAGGGGGGGACGTTTTTTGTAAAGAGACATATAAAAGGACTTTTTTGGATGATAGAAACATTGCATAACTTAATAGTGGTGATGATTACATGGATGTATAAATGAAAACATATACTTAAAATGGGTAAATTAGTATATCTCAATAAAGTTGCGGGGGGTTTTGTTTATTTATTTATTTTTGGCTGCATTGGGTCTTCGTTGCTGGGTGTGGGCTTTCTCTAGTTGCGGCAAACGGGGGCTACTCTTGGTTGCGGTGCGCAGGCTTCTCATTGTGGTGGCTTCTATTATTGCAGAGCACAGGCTCTAGGTGCGTGGGCTTCAGTAGTTGTAGCACATGGGACCAGTAGTTATGGCTCACGGGCTCTAGAGTTCAGGCTCAGTAGTTGTGGCGTGCAGGCTTGGCTGCTCTGCGGCATGTGGGATCTTCCTGGACCAGGGCTCGAACCCATGTCCCCTGCATTGGCAGGCAGATTCTTAACCACTGCACCACCAGGGAAGTCCCAATAAAGTTGGTTTTAAAGAATGTTTGGACTTGAGACATGAGATTTTGGAATAACTCTTATTTTTGCCCTCTCAAATGTCTTTATTCTATCACCCAAAGGTTTCAATCATACTATTTTAATAAAAAAGCACCTCACCCTATTTTTACCAAACTGTAGTATGTTAAATGTCAGCCTTAATCACTGCCATTAATATCTTGCCATGTTAAATTTTTGTTATTTCAGGAGTTATTAAAATATTATTTTTAACTCTAATAAAGATAAAAATATTTTTTATTAAGCACTTTCTATTTGCAAACACTCTCCCAGACACTTTACATACATTTTTCCAAATTCCTATAAATAATCCTGGAAGTTTAGCAACACTGCTTTTAATAAGGATAAGGGGCTTACACAAACCACAGAAGTATCTAGTCGATGATGGAATATGGAATCCAATTCCAGTCTGAGTCAGTGTTTTCACTGCAATAGCCACCACTCACTGATTATGGGCAGTATGATAACACTTAAAAGTGTAGACATACATTTTCTTCATTGCCTTAAGTAGTAGTAAAGTAATAGTAAGCATTAACTATTTCCACTAATGAATACAGTTTTCCTCAAGATTTTCCAAATGAAGTAAATCAGATTTTTGTCTCAGTTTCTACTGTTCAATGCCAGAGGGTAAGTGTTTTAAAACATAACTGACTCTATTGTTTAGTAATAATTACCTTCACTATCCAGGTCATCGCTTTGAGCAAATACACTGTCAACATAAGACTCAGGAATGAAGGTCCATTCATCAAATTTATCAAGTATTTCTTCAGAAAAAGTCCCACTGCTGCCTGAGCCTGTTCCTTCTTCCACAGCACTTTTCATCTGATATCTGAGCACCATTCTCGCTAGGGTGGATCCTATATCTAAAAATAAAAAGATATACCAGCAACAACTTTTTATTTTTCAACATCTTTATTGGAGTATAATTGCTCTACAATGTTGTGTTAGTCTCTGCTCTATAACAAAGTGAATCTGCTATACATATACATACATCCCCATATCTCCTCCCTCTTGCGTTTCCCTCCCACCCTCCCTATCCCACCTTTCTAAGTGGTCACAAAGCACTGAGCTGATCTCCCTGTGCTATGCGGCTGCTTCCCACAAGCCATCCATTCTACATTGGGTAGTGTATATATGTCCATGCCATTCTCTCACTTCGTCCCAGCTTACCCTTCCCCCTCCCCATGTCCTCAAGTCCATTCTCTATGTCTCCATCTTTATTCCTGTCCTGCCCCTAGGTTCTTCAGAACCTTTTCTTTTTTAGATTCCATATATATGTGTTAGCATATAGTATTTGTTTTTCTCTTTCTGACTTATTTCACACTGTATGACAGATCTAGGTCCATCCACCTCACTACAAATAACTCAATTTCGTTTCTTTTTATGGCTGGGTAATATTCCATTGCATATATGTGTCACATCTTCTTTATCCATTCACCTGTCAATGGACACTTAGGTTGCTTCCATATCCTGGCTATTGTAAATAGAGCTGCAATGAACATTGTGGTACATGACTCTTTTTGAATTATGGTTCTCTCTGGGTATATGCCCAGTAGTGGGACTGCTGGGTCGTATGGTAGTTCTATTTTTAGAAATCAATAATTATACAAGCATAAACATATATCATACCAAAGTTCCTTATATAGTCTCCTACTTCTAAGATTTTTTATTCTTACTTCAAAGTCACTTTACAATCATGATACTGTATAAAGTAGCAGGCAATGAACTTAAATTTTTTAAAAATTTACACAGAGCTTTGGCGTTGGTGACAAAACTGAATCTTTATGAAACTAACTTGATCCAGGAAAAAGTCTGGGCCTTGAAGCCAGACAGGCCTGTGCTCAAGTTACTTGCAAGTTATACAAGCTCCCTGAGTGTCAGTGTCCTCACTTGAGAAGTGAAGACAACAATATACACAGCACAGGATTATGGAAAAAATTAAAGAATATGAGGCATATGAAGTTTTTAGCAGGAACACTTAGAACACAGAAGATAATAAATGATATTCTTATTTTTATAAACTATTTGCTGAGTGATTCATTCTATTAGGAAATTTGATGAAATTTTAAAATTCTTCTTAACATTCTTGCTATTTTACTGCATTTTATATTATGCTCTATTTTGACGAAATACGTGGCAGAGTTCTCATTGTCCTACATATATCCTGGAAAATTTCTTCAAATATTACTCTCATAACTCACATTACAACATGTGTGCGTAACTCAAATAGTACCTGGAAAATGTTTTAAAGCTTTGAATTCAAAATGTTCTTTACTCAGACCAGTTGTCAAAAAATTATGGCTATGCCCTCCAATCTCTCAAATGACATTATATTTTTTAAATTAGGTAAGACTTGTCAATACTTGTAAAAAACTTCATACAGAAACAAAAGAATACCCTGAATGTATATCTCCCTTCATACCTCTCCAAAGGCCCACAATTCCTCTCCATCAGAGATCAAAGATTAAAGTAAGCAGGTTGTTGGCATGAGACCAACTGAAGTGATAAAACATAGACTCTAATCATATTTCATTAGTTTCCAAGGTCCCCAAAGGCAACCAGGGCACCCATTTCTGGATTATTTTCTCAACATGGTCTTTTCACATTCGAACACTTATGACTACCATATCCCAATTGTCTTTTCACCAATATTAGTATACTAAAAACACTTCTCTAACTGTTTTTTCCCTTAAGAATGCATTCTAAGGGCTACCCTGGTGGCGCAGTGGTTGAGAGTCCACCTGCCGATGCAGGGGACACGGGTTCGTGCCCCAGTCCAGGAAGATCCCACATGCCGCGGAGTGGCTAGGCCCATGAGCCAGTGCATCCGGAGCCTGTGCTCCACAACGGGAGAGGCCACAACAGTGAGAGGCCCGCGTACCGCAAAAAAAAAAAAAAAAAAGAATGCATTCTAGGGACTTCCCTGGTGGCGCAGTGGTTAAGAATCCGCCTGCCAATGCAGGGGACACGGGTTCGAGCCCTGTTCCGGGAAGATCCCACATGTCACGGAACAACTAGGTCCATGTGCCACAACTACTGAGCCTGTGCTCTAGAGCCCAGGAGCCACAACTGCTGAGCCCACGTGCCACAACTACTGAAGCCTGCACACCTAGAGCCTGTGTTCCACAACAAGAGAAGCCACCGCAGTGCGAAGCCCGCGCACCTCAATGAAGAGTAGCCTCCACTCGCTACAACTAGAGAAAGCCCATGTACAGCAACGAAGACCCAACACAGCCAAAAATAAATAAATTTATTAAAAAAAAAAAAAAAAGAATGCATTCTATGTCTGGACATTTGGATTTGCTAGATGTTTTTCTCCCAATGAATGCAAAGCATTCCACTGCATGAACATACCATAATTAATTTGAACAGTTCCTTTCGGGGAATACTTAGGTTTTTCCCTAATTTTTTGTTATTATGAATAATATTTTTTTTCTAATTTATTTATTTATTTATTTATGGCTGTGTTGGGTCTTCGTTTCTGTGCGAGGGCTTTCTCTAGTTGTGGCGAGCGGAGGCCACTCTTCATCGTGGTGCACGGGCCTCTCACTATCGCGGCCTCTGTTGTTGCGGAGCACAAGCTCCAGATGCACAGGCTCAGTAGCTGTGGCTCACAGGCCTAGTTGCCCTGTGGCATGTGGGATCCTCCCAGACCAGGGCTCAAACCCGTGTCCCCTGCATTAGCAGGCAGATCGTCAACCACTGCGCCACCCGGGAAGCCCTATGAATAATATTTTAATGTGCATCCTTGAACATAATTTTTGTGCACATTAAGAATGCCTGGGGCTGCCCTGGTGGCGCAGTGGTTGAGAATCCGCCTGCCAATTCAGGGGACACGGGTTTGAGCCCTGCTCTGGGAAGATCCCACGTGCCGCGGAGCAACTACGCCCGTGAGCCACAACTACTGAGCCTGCGCGTCTGGAGCTTGTGCTCCACAACAAGAGAGGCCGCGACAGTGAGAGGCCCGCGCACCACGATGAAGAATGGCCCCCGCTCGCCGCAACTAGAGAAAGCCTGCGCACAGAAATGAAGACCCAACACAGCCAAAAAAATAAATAAATGAAAATAAATAAATAAATAAATAAATAAATAAATGAATAAATAAATAAAATTAAAAAAAAAAAAAAGAATGCCTGTATCATGGACCCCTATCAGCATATTCCTGGGTCAAAAAAGTATGGGTGTACATTTAAAGTATTAATGGATATTGCCAAATTTTCCTCAAAAGAGGAAGATTTGAATTCATATCTATAATGTGTGAAGTGCCTGTTTCCACATATGCTTATCAACAATTTCTTACCGAATTTTATATTTGCCTATACTATATTTAATGAGCACTTACTATGTGAAAAGCACTAGTATAGATGCTAGTGGTAACTGTCATCAATGTACTTAATGTATACAAGATCTATATTAACTTGAAATTACATCCTTAAGTGAAATGCGAAGTATACTAACTTGAAAATGCAAAGTATATATGTGTTTATATTTCCATGCACATATTTTAATTCATATGTAAGCATACAAAAAGTCTAGGGAAAAAAATCTACATTGATTACCTATAAGTGAAAAAATAAGTTGTTATTTTCTTCCTTAGAATTCTTATGTTTTTCTATTTGTAAATGCACATAGATTATTTGTATAATAAAAAATAAAATATGTAACAAAGAAAAGAAACCTGACAGAAAGATCCCACTGTTTTGCTCTATCTTTATAAAATATGTATTTGCTGGCTCATAAAGAACTTAAATATAATGTCAGTTTCAAGCATTTCTTGACAAAAAAAAAAGATATCCAAGCCTTTACAATATTTTTGGCTTAAGTTGAACCAAACTGGAATGAAAACTAACTAAAAGATTAGTGATTTTTAAAACTACTACTAAAATTAAGACTTGTACAGACTTTTCTTGTTAATACTTACTTGTCTCTTTTCTTAAATTAGATGTCTTATCTGGAAATAGAGGACCAAGCCAAGAAGGTTCAATTTTTCCCATACAAAATCCTCCAAGGCAGATGCTATTATTGGCCAGATCCAGGGCAAGCCTCTTTAAGAGTAAGCTGATGATTTGGCTGTCGCCTTTCCCAATGCTGATTGTTAGAGCTTTCCGTACATCCTGCTCACGGGATCCACTATTCAGTAACAGTTCTACCACTTTGGGACTGCTCGCTTTCTCACATACCTATTAAAGAAAAAGAGTAGGTAAGCACATTAACAACCTGTCATTTTTCCTTTTAAGAGACTGATAATCAAACTTGGTGTGATTTTTCCCTACATCCGTAAATTCAGAATGAAACAAAATAAGGCAAAACCCATCCTTGAAATAGATTAGGAAAATAAAATAAGATTAGCACCACAAATATCAGAGCAGCATAAATCAAATAAATCTGCCACATGAGAGTTAGTTACCATGAAAAAGGCAACATGGTATGAAATAAAACTCATAGGCTTGAAGTCAGAATACCTGAGGCTCCAACAATTTACACGTTTCTCATACTTTCTGGACTTCTGTTTGTTCATTGGAAGACATCTGGGAAACTAGTACCTTAACACAGTAAATGCTACTGCCCTGCCTTCATTCGTGACACAGAATAACTAAGTGTGAGTATAAATATCATAAAATTTGCTAATGCCACATGCAAAGGACAGTCATCATTTACTTCTGGTTTTCCAGGACAAGAATTTTAATTTCCACAAAAACGTATCTTGTCTCTCAGTTTTCTACCTTTCCCTGAATGTTACGTTTTCAGAGCAGGTCCTCAAGGTGGGTTAGCATGCTAGCTGCTACAAAAACTAGAGTGACCATAGTAAGCAGAGAGAAGCCTTAGCAACCTGCAGCATAGCACACTGGCCCAACCCAGCAACAGCTTCTGAAAGGCGATGGAATGTGATGTTACCAACTAGAAGAACAAAGTCATAGATAATATAAATATTATATGCCAGGGACTGTGCTAACTTCTATAAACACATTACCTCCAATCCTTATTTTTAAAAAACCTACACCGTAAAAATTATTACCCCCATTTTATAGATGAATATTTAGGAAAAATATGTGATTTGTCCAAACCCTTAGAGCTAGTCAATAAGAGACTTGGATTTGAAATCAAATCTGCTGGCTCCAAAGCCTGTGCTCCTTTCATGACCCAATATTAAGGATTAAAAAATAAAAGGAAAGAAGACCCTAAGATTCAGGGTACCAGGTCAGTGGAACAAGATGGTTGGGGAAAATTCCTGAATTCTTCAGAATTAAAGTGTGTCCAAGAGGTTTGAGGGGACAGTCTTGTGGCGTGATGGCACCAACTTAGTGCCCATCGGTCTCCAGGATCACCCACCTTCAACCCATTCTCCCCAGAGCCACTATAGTACTTTTCTAGTCTGGATATGATCAGGTCATTAACCTATTTTAAAATCTTCTAAAACCTTTCTGCTCCAGGACATTCCCCCAAATACGACATGCAATTTTTCAAACCTTATTACCTTCATTTATGCTATTTCTCTTGCCTCAAATATCTAATTATGTTCTTCAGCCAGTAAAAAGATGTTCATTCTTGAAGGAATAGTTTTAAACTCTCTTGCACATTAAGTCCTTGCTATCAACTTTCCAGGCTACACACACCCTTCTTCCTCCAATGCCCATCCCATTTTGTTTAACATAGCACTTAGCACACTGAACTAGATATGCTTATCTGTTTTATAACTAGAATGAAAGGCATGGATGCTACTGCAATTCAATTTGTACCTCTGTACCCTAGCACAATGCCTAAGGAATATATTTAATTTAGCAAATTATTAAAATCCTTTAAAGGCCCACAGGAAATTTTAAAGGAAGGAAGGAAGGAAGGGAGGCAGGGAGGGAGGGAGGGAGGCAGGGAGGGAGGCAGGGAGGGAGGGAGGAAGGGAGGGGCCAAAAAAACTCATTTCTTCTCTTGGAGCCCAGAAATCTTTTATCTCTAAATTATGGCATTTACTGCCTACCTTGTATTAAGGTGATTTATATTTTATCCTCCCCCATCTCCCAACAGACACTTTGAAACCATCTTGAAACAGGAAACTCCTTTTCTATTCTTTACTGAATATCTAGCACTGTGCTTTCCACAGAGAAGATGCTCAATACATTTTATAGCAGAATTTTCCTCAGGGGACCCAAGCTATCCAAGCTGATTTCAGGGATATGGTGCCATGAAGAGATAAATATATAAGAAACAGTATCAGACAAAAGAAATAAAATTATGAAAGTAATTCCAACTTCATGAGGAGGAAAAAAAGTACTGCTCAGATACACAGTTTTGTATTTTAATAATGAGGATAATTCAAATATAATCAAACTGTAATTTACTATCCTTTTTGCCATCTTGTCTCTCATATTCTAATTTATAAATAATTCAGCCCACAATCAAATCCTAATATTTCAAACCAGCATTCAGTAATGAATGTACAACCCCCTCCCCCCACCACCAGTATCATGAATCTGTTATGTAAACAAAAGATTAAAGCAGGCAGATTTTCCACTACTTACCTGTAGAGTGTCCTCAGGCAAGTTACTTAACCTTTCTGTGCCTCAATTCCTCTCCTGCATAATAGGATAATACTAGGACTTATTCCTAAGGTTTTTGTGAGGAGTTTATTAAGTAAAGGGCTCAGAGCAGGGCCCAGGTGATAATGAACAGCACAGAAGTGTCTGCTATTATATTTATTCACAATTCATTATACGTGCTCTTCCCACCATGATTTGATGAGTCATCTTCAGGTCTCTATTCATGCATTTTCACACCCGATATTAATCCTCCATATTCTTCTCTACCAGTCATGTACATTACATTATTATTATATTCACCTCAGAAAACCTAACAAGATTAAATCTGTCCTTGCTCTGAATAGTTGTTAATATGCAGCTTTGGTGCATGAATAGTCTTGATTATGTTACTTTGCAGTGGTACAAAATAAGGTATGTTCAATCAATCTACCCACAATATTTAATCAACATTTATCATGTTAGATACAAATAATCTCTGACAACTAGGATAAATTCTTTACATTTAATACACCCATGGATGTAAAGATCTGATTTTAAGAAGAAAAGATATAAATAAGTACATTAAGTCCAAAAGAACTTGGGAAGAAGAATAAGGTAAAAATTCTTTTGTATAGAAATATTTGGATAAATTGAGAGAAAAGTAGAAAGCACTCCCTGTGGGGAATGTAGAGTAATTGCACTCAAGTGATTTTAGCTATGTTGTTTCCCTAGGAAAAATCTGAAGGGGAAGTTTCTTTTCAATCCAAGTAACATTAACTCAATGATCTCAAGATCACACAAAAGATACACAATAAAAACATATTAAATTATTGAGGAAAATAATTTAATTATCTTTAATAACAGAGAAGCAACTATTTTTAATGTTGCTTGTTTAAATGAAATATGACTAATTTAAATAATTTGATTATGTATTTGGCATAAATTAATTGTGCATGAAAATGAGTTACAGGTTCAGTTTCTTTTTAGGTAGATTGCTAATAGGTGCTAACTTAATCTTACAGGTGACAAATTGATTTGAATCCATAGGTGACTGGGAAATTAAATAAAGTAAGGCTTTAAAAGTAAATTATTAGAAAACATAGCACTCTGCTGGTTATTTAATAATGTATATTAAATCACTACATAATTGCTTTGTTGGAAATATTAAGTAACCAGAAAATATATGTAGTGCTTCCCGAATGCTATTATAAACGCTAAAATTTATAGAATGAAGACAAACTTGAAATAACATGTAATGCACTCTGATAAATACATACCGAATTCATACTGTATGTAAAGCAGTGAGTTAGATATTCTGAATGATACATAGATGAACCTTGTACATCTCTACTTTCACATAACTCACAAAATATAAAGTGTGTACATAAACTGTCACAGACTTACACAAGAAGTAAATCTTTATTTTGTATGGAGGTCTGGGAGTGTGGGGAGGGCTTTATTGAGGACAAGGAATTTAGGTTAGATTTTGAAGGCAAAGCAGATTTAGATATATGTGTTTGCACAGTGCATGAGGGAAGGGAGAGAAGGGAAGCAGGCCCAGTGCCACACAACTGCAGGGTGGCCCACAGCAGGGTTGTCAATGTGTACAGCACCCCGAAGTGTGCAGTACACAGCCTACAGGGCCACATGTGGTAGCCCTGAGGGGAGAATTTTCGAGAGAGAGAAACTGAAAACAGAGAGAAAATAGCTGAAAGATGATCAAAACAAGATAAAACCATGTGTTGTATGGTGTGTGGCTGGAGAACGATTTGCACAGAGATGCATAGTAGGAGACACATTTGAAAAGTTACTTATCAACTTAACGAGCTAGGTAGAAAAATAAAATGAATGATTAGATAATAACACCTAAGGGACCTATTAGCTCTGAAATTCTCTGAATCTAAACTCCTACAAATCACAAGCATTTGTTCAATAAACTGATAAATTCTGTAGTGTAGAATAATAGGATGTAGATAAGAGCTATACAATGGCAGAGTCAAATAACAGAAAAAAACAAAAGTAAGTCCTTGAATATTTACCTGACAAATTAAAGAAGCTGCTTCTTTTGCTCGATTGGCATCTGCTCCCAACAGAAGCAAGCATTCAACCATGATGCTGTTATTCTGATCACATGCTCTCTCTAGCATCACACTTTTTAACTCATCATCCATAGCCAATTTTGCAAAGCACTTGCAACAAAGATTTAGAAACTAAAAAGAATGGAAGTGAGGATTAGAGTCAGCTAAAAGTGTAACAGTTAGAATACAAGTGAAAAACATTGTACCTGTTGATCCTTTTGCTCCATGATGTTGGAGGACAACTGATGGAATATTACTGAATCAAAGGAATGATGCACCAGCAGCTTGGAAAAAGACACTGACAATTCCAGTACTGTCAAGATTGTCTGAAATCCCTGAAAGTGTGATCAAAAATAATAATAACAAAGCAACTGTGGACAAAAAGTAAATAAATAATGTAAAAGAGAGACTGTATATGGTACTTAAAACCTTGGATGTTCACTTAGCTAAGTAGATGTATTTATTAGGTTTGTACTTTAAAGCTATAAACCTTGAGACAATGAAACAAATACACCTTGCTCTCTCATTACTAAGAAATAAGCAGGTGCACAGAGAATAAGATGCTAGTTAACAAACTATCATCTAGCAAAGCAGGAAAAATACCTAATACACCAAAATTTGCCTTTTAAAGATTCCCTGCCTGAAGCCATACCTACAGGTTGAAAGCCAGATACTAATCAGGATTAGAACAGCAGAGTCAGCAGTGCCACAAATCCAAATAGACCAGTGATGTGAATTGCTTATTACAAGATTGCAGATCAGGTTCTCTAGATAGCTTAGCACTTCCCCCAAAATTTTTGTGCTATCTTCTTAAATTTTAACCTCAGACAAATGCGAGTTCCTAGATTTTATTCACATTGAGTGCATCTGAGAGAAGCTCTAAAGACACTCTGAGATTTACATCCTTATAGCAAATCATTTATAAAGAACTGATCAGTACACCATTACTTTTTAGAACCACCCCAAGAGTTGTGAACTTCTGACTTGACTATTATATAGCTTGGGTAAACTCACCAAAGATCCACTTAACTTTTAAAATTTTTATCTTTCTAGTATATATTAATGAAATCATCTAAATGTTGAAATTATTATTTTGAGATCTTAAGATGCTGAGTTTCTACAAATGCTTCCTAACATTTGACAGGAGAAATAGTATTAATCTATGCAGGTCTGAGCGGCATGTGGTCCACTAACCTCTAGAGGAGAGGTCCTTGCAAACTCAAATGAATGCAATAGCAAAGCAGGTAATGCAAATGCATAGAAGGCATATAATTCAAGTTAAAAACTTATAAACACTGAACTGGCCAAATAAAATATGTTGACAAGCCAAATTCAGCCCACTGGTCAATAGTTTACAACCTCTACTATAAAAATCCTAAAATTTATGCTTAGATGAATAAATACTGACTGACACTTTCATACCTGCACAAAATAATTTCCTTTCCCTAGGATTACGTATAATCAATTCTGCCTTGGTTTTAATCAGCCTAGGTTGAGGCACATTAAAAAAGCAGATTTATAAAAGACATTTTGGTTCTAAAACACATTTTTGCTTGTGTGTTCAGCACTTTAAAATTTAAAATCTTACATGCATTATCACATTTACTAATAATGTCTGTGCAAAGATTAGAGCTTAGACATTTTCACTCCTGGTGAAGGCTGCCATTTATGAAAATATTTGGTTTATGAAAGTTGTAAACTCCATTACTAAAAAACCACAACCAAGGCAGAAACTCTTAAGGAAACTATTTGTTTTGCTAACATTAAAAGAAAAACACTCTGAAACAATTTACTTCTTAATCTCCCCTAAATTAATCTTAAACCAGTATCTTGGATTCCTTATAGACAGTTAATATAGATCCCATTTTAAATTTTGCTTGATAAAAAATGTTTAAAATATTGTTTCACTGCAAGAAAAAAAATCAAGGGGCAAAATTACTAGGTAAGCAGCTAACAATAAAACACAGAGAATGACAAACTTCAGAATAATTATAACTTTTACTTATCTAAAATCTAAGCAAATAAAGCTCAGCTGGCTGAAATTTCTTTAGCACATTCTGTGCTCTTTCATGGAAAAGATAAATGACAAATAAATATACTAATTTTAGAGATTTAGCTATGTAACAGGATATTTTGAGATTCAATCCAATTATCTTCATCTACTATAATTAAAATACTACAAAATGATAAAAACGGTTTTCAGTTAACTAGAATATACCCATTAACGCAAAGTGGGAGTTATACCAGCTGCTCTGAAAGAGAAATCTGTGCAAGATCGCAATTCCCTTCAAGATAATGCACATACTTTCATCTGTATTTCACCAATATCCTTAAATCGTTGTAGGCTGGAAATCAGAACTTTTGCCAGCAGATGCCCAGTGCCTATGCATAAATTCTTCTTTGTAATCAAACATCCTATAAGACTTAAACCCAGACACTGAATTTCTAAAAAAAAAAAAAAGAAACAATTTATTGTTTTAAATCTCAAAACTGAAGAAAACATTTAAACATGTCCAACCAACAGCTAAAGGCCTATAAAAATCTAAATCCTGAGTTCAATTGTACCAACCTTGGTCATCTGGATACATCTGCAGTGTGTGAAGCACCGAATCAATAGCATCTTCCAGGGATAACACCTCTAATGCATCAGGAAAATGTGCTATAGAAGAAATTACTTTTAATCCACATTTCTGAATCCCAGGATTTCCAATGAACTAAAGTCAGAAAGAAAATTAAGAATATTTGCTGTTAAAAAATGAATTCTAATATTTACCTTAGTTAAAGCCAGCTATACACTGATAAAATATAAACTAAGTAGTCTAAATAAAATTACTATCCTTGATTCTGCCTTATATCATGAATTACTTTTATTTATTATTAAGAATAAGAGCTAACATTTTAATGCTTATTAAGTACCTGTTCTGTGCCAGGCACTATACTAAATACTTTTACATGCTCTTCTTTGCAGGGCATTCTTATTAAACACACACTAATATGATTCCCATTAAAAGATGAGTTTACTGAGGGTTAGCAGGGTGGAGTAGCTATTCCTAAATTCTCACAGAGTGTACACTACTGGGAAGATACCAAATCAAGGACATTTGCTCCCACAGCCTAAATTCTTAACCAGAAAAACCAGTGCTGTCTCTCACCACAGAAAATACTAATTGAAAATTTACTCTTTACGTGCTTTATATGCCATATCTCATCTGTTCCTCCTCAACAGCCTCATCCAATAGGTTCACCAGACTTTAAAGATGCAGGGACAAAGTGACCATATGTGTGTGGGTTTATCTCTGGGCTTTCTATCCTGTTCCATTGATCTATTTTTCTGTTTTTGTGCCAGTACCATACTGTCTTGATTACTGTAGCTTTGTAGTATAGTCTGAAGTCAGGGAGCCTGATTCCTCCAGCTCCGTTTTTCATTCTCAAGATTGCTTTGGCTATTCGGGGTCTTTTGTGTTTCTATACAAATTGTGAAATTTTTTGTTCTAGTTCTGTGAAAAATGCCAGTGGTAGTTTCAAAAAATCTAGAAACAATAAATGCTGGAGAGGGTGTGGAGAAAAGGGAACAATCTTGCACTGCTGGTGGGAATGTGAATTGGTACAGCCACTATGGAGAACAGTATGGAGGTTCCTTAAAGAACTACAAATAGAACTACCATATGACCCAGCAATCCCTCTACTGGGCATATACCCTGAGAAAACCAGAATTCAAAAAGAGTCATGTACCAAAATGTTCATTGCAGCTCTATTTACAATAGCCCAGAGATAGAAACAACCTAAGTGTCCATCATCGGATGAATGGATAAAGATGTGGCAAATATATACAATGGAATATTACTCAGCCATAAAAAGAAATGAAATTGAGCTGTTTGTAATGAGGTGGATAGACCTAGAGTCTGTCATACAGAGTGAAGTAAGTCAGAAAGAGAAAGACAAATACCGTATGCTAACACATATATATGGAATTTAAGAAAACAAAAAAAAAATATCATGAAGAACTTAGGGGTAAGACAGGAACAAAGACACAGACCTACTAGAGAATGGACTTGAGGATATGGGGAGGAGGAAGGGTAAGCTGTGACAAAGCGAGAGAGAGGCATGGACATATATACGCTACCAAACGTAAGGTAGATAGCTAGTGGGAAGCAGCCGCATAGCACAGGGAGATTAGCTCGATGCTTTGTGACCGCCTGGAGGGGTGGGATAGGGAGGGTGGGAGGGAGGGAGATGCAAGAGGGAAGAGATATGGGAACATAAGTATATGTATAACTGATTTACTTTGTTATAAAGCAGAAGCTAACACACCATTGTAAAGCAATTATACTCCAATAAAGATGTAAAAAAAAAAAAAAAATGCTGGGACAAGAGCTCAAGTCACACAGCTAACATGTGTCAGGCCTAGTACTTGAATATAAGTGTGTCTGACTTAAAAGTACAGAATCTTAATCACTATCTCTTCCAAACTTTTCATCTCAATTCCTCCAGAATTTGACATTATTTGACAGGTATTCTAACAGAGGCCACTTCTTTTCCCAGGCCATCCTTCTCATTGACTGAGAAGAAAACAGGCAACAACACACTCTCCAACCATGTGACAATCACAATCACACTTCCCCTCTTTTGATGTCTGTGACATATACCTAACTCTTACAGTCTGCTTTTCCATGGTGCTCTTTAAACTTCAACTATGATATGAATGCCCACCTAACAGTTTTCCTTTCAAAAATTACAATGCTATCTTTCTGAGGACTTCTGCTTTCATAGACACTAGTTTCATGGTTATCTTCACTCCAAATCTCTGACTGACCCCACCACATGTTCAACTATAGAGCTGAAATAACTTCCAGCCAGACCTCAAATTCTGATGTAGTCTCTTCAACCAAAACCTCCTACCTTCCAGCCTGTCTCACTTCCATACTGTCAATGAACAGATTTTCATTCATTTCCCAATCTAGTCCCTCAATACCTCTCAAGTGTCCTTACTCAGCATCTTTCTTTGTATTGGTTATGGGGAGAAGCATCATTTTCTCATCCTGTGTCCTTCTCCTCCATCCCGTAACTGCTCACCTTGGACATCATTTCATCTATCATTTCAGCAAGACACTCATATTCTTGCCTCCCTTGGCATTTTTTCCCATCATTATTTCCATCTTATCAACTCCTTGAGCAGTAAAAATATATCAGCTTTGGAGCCAATTAAATTTGAGTTTAAATTGTCTCATCACTCAATAGTTCCATGAATCTGAGGACCATTAAAAAATGAATGAAATAACATTTCCTGAGAAGTGGTATTTACTCAGAAGGTATTATTCAAGAAATATAAAGAAATTCAAAGTGGTGCAAAGTGAAGCTGGAGGGATGGCTCAGTGTCTGTCTCGACTTCTTCACCTCTGAAATGATCCTAATAATGCAGTGTTGTTAGGAGTGTGAAATGAGATAACTCATCATCCATGCAATAAACATTGAGTGATGGCACAGTTCAAGCCTTGGGCTGAACACTCTTCTCAAAAGTGAAAGCCTTCTCACTGGGAGAGAGTATCCCTAACTTGGTCTTCCATTCCATCGAACTATCACTTTTCCTTCATTTCTAAACTTATTAATAGAAAAGTCTACACCCACGACCCCCACATTCTTCCCACCTCTTAATTTCACATAATCAGACTTCTGTCCTAACCACTCCAAATTAAAACCATTCAAAGAAACAAGTCCTTTAACAACTGAATTGCTGCTTTTTCCTCCCTTGATTTCCATGACACAGTAATCCACCCCCCCCACCCGCCCCCCGGCAATTATTCTCAAACTTTAAAACCATTCATTTACCCATCTTCTTCACAATCACTTCTTTCAACTCCAGAATTTATCCAAAGAACTTTTCTTAAAACTCTTCTATTCATGGATGGAATTTCATACACTATCATGGCTTCAAGTCACCATAACAACAATAGCAACAACCATAAGGATAATGCCAAAACCTAAGCAGCGTTTGCTATGTGCCAGACTTTCTTTTAAGCACTTCATATATATTAACTCATTTAATCCTCACAACAACCCTATGATGTAGACACACAATTAATTCTCCCTATGTTACTGATGAAAAAAAACCTGAGACACAGAAACCTTTGAGCAGATAACTCAAAGCACAAGTTTGAACTCTCTTAAGCTCTAAGCCCGTGTTTCTCTTTGCTTGACACCAGTATCTTTAACTCAGATGTTCAAAGTTAAAAGTTTATCACCTTCTCAAAGAAAAAGAAAAAAGAAAACTCAGACTGTCATTCTGAACTTTCTGTTTTAATTAATAGTACCATCATTTCTGCCTCCTAGGCAGGGCCAGCTTCCGGGGTGCACACATGTGCAGTAGCACAGTCTCTGTGCTCAGAAGGGCCCCACACCTGGTTTAATGCTCTGCAGCTACCACCTTGAAATACTTAATAATTTTTTTTTTTTTTTTTTTGCGGTATGCTGGCCTCTCCCATTGCAGAGCACAGGCTCCGGACGCGCAGGCCAGCGGCCATGGCTCACGGGCCTAGCCACTCCGCGGCATGTGGGATCTTCCCGGACCGGGACACGAACCCGCAACCCCTGCATCTGCAGGCGGACTCTCAACCACTGCACCGCCAGGGAAGCCTGAAATACTTAATAATACTTAATAATTTTTAAACAAGAGGTCCTGCATTTTCATCTGTTATCCCACAAGTTATGTAGCTGGTCCTGCTCTTAAGCTCAAAATGCATCCATAGGCTTATTTTTATGCTAAAGTTAAGTCAAATTGATATTTATAAAGTACCTGTTCTTGTCTTAATACCATCACCTCTAACAAGTTTCTACTCAACTATTGGTTCTGCTACCCTGAGCCCCCTTAATCTCTATTTCAGGTGCAGTTAGATGATGATAAATGACTAGCAACAGGAAATCTGTGATTTGTCTATGCAGAAAGAGAATGCAGAGTATCACATTATTACATGTGATGGAGCTCAAATAAACTATTTGATGATTTTAAATAGTGGTGTCTGATTTTTGACAGTTTCATAAATTAGAAAAAATATATATATATACACATATATATGTTGCTTACAATGGACTTTCTTTCACTTATCAAATGGTCTATCTTGCAAATAATGATTTATTGCATTGTTGTTCAAATGGGTATTGAAATTAATTTACTAGCAAGTGTTGTCCACATGAAATTTTTGAAAGTACCAATGGTGGACAGCTACAAACGTTGATTAGAAACCTCCTATTACCTATGCTTCACAATTTTCCAAATTTTTTCAAAGAATACAAATGGTTTCGCTAATGAGTGAGCTAGCCAGCTCAAGGGGAAAATGCCCACACCATTCTCTTTCCTGTCAGCTAAGTCAATTGCAACTCAGAAAAACTTTCCAGAAAAAAAATTAATTGAATGTACAGCTAGAAAGAAGACACCATAGTACATGACTAACACTAAGACATATCCTAATAAAGTAGATTTCAAGAAAAAGAATCCTTTGGGGTCCCAGATAAAAATATCAAATCCTTTAAAAATGAGAAAAGAATCAAGTTGGTCTCAGACTTCTCCACTAAAACATTCAGTACTAGAAGACAGTGAAATGCTTACAGAGTTTTCAAAGAAAGAAAATAAAACCCCAATACTTTGCAACCAACCAAACTGTTTTTTCAAGAGTCCAAATATAGAAACAACAACAAAATGTTCAGGAAATGGAACTTTAAAAAAAAACAGACCATTAAACGATAAATGGAAAAACTGTAACAAAAGAACTTGCAGTGAACACTGAATCCACATGACTGTAGGCACAAGATGAAAACAAAGTTATTAAGTATGGTTATAGAGCTGAATGTAAATATTTTAAACCTCGTCAAATGTAGAATTAATATATTTAACAAAAGCTGGTGATAAGATAGGTAGAAATAGTGGAAGATAGTGTGAATACTTCAATTTTCTCATCTTTTATAGCCAATGGTCAAAAGATACTTTTAAATCTAATAGTAATAACATTAACTAACATTTATTGACTGAATACTATGTGCCAGGCATTGTACCAAGTACATGGCATGAATTATCTCATAAAATTCTTCATAATAACCCCAAGTGAAAAGCCATTTATTGTCTCCATTTTATAGATAATGAAACTGAGACTGTCAATAACTTGTCCAGAATACATTTGTCTGTAGGTGGTAAAGCCAGATTCAAACCCAGATATCCTGATTCCAGGACCCACACACTTAACTATTAGAATATGTTATAGAGTTAAAGCTATAAAAGTAAACACTGTATAATCTGCTTTAATTGAGTGATAGAGGGGAGGAAGACATAAAGATGTGAAAACATGCTAATTTCATCAAAAGTGTGCATAATGTGCTAACATATATGAAGGAAAAAAAATGAGTACCTGGGTGATACATTCATATTCATGGAAAACTGTAGATAATTCCATGGCAACACATTGGGAATCTCATCTAGTTGTTTTTAATCTCTATGTAGAACTACATAACTTGGAAATAATATAATTTATTTAATTAGGACCTATTGATAAGAATTGTATTGTCAGGACAGACTAAATTAAGCTGTAGTAACAACCTCAAAATTTCATAGGCTGGAAAAAGAAAAGGTTCAATTCTTATTCATGCTTCATTTGTGTGACCGGTCAGGAGGGGTCTCTGTCCAGCACAATCCCTCTGGGAGCCCTGCTAATGGAGCAATCACCATCTCAGACATTACAGGTCACACAGTGCCTGAGACAGTGTTCTGTAGCCGCAGTCCCCAGACTTTTTGGCACCAGGGACCGGTTTCATGGAAGACAATTTTTCCATGGACCAGGGCGGGAGGGGATGGTTTCGGGATGATTCAAGCACATTACATTTATTGTGCACTTTATTTCTATTATTATTACATGGTAATATATAATGAAATAATTATACAACTCACCATCATGCAGAATCATGGGGAGCCCTGAACCTGTTTTCCTGCAACTAGATGGTCCCATCTGGGGGTGACGGGAGACAGTGACACCAAGTGTGTTGCTTATGTCCAATCTACTCCATAATCTCGCTTTGGTTGCTGTCACTGCAGAAAACCCTGCTTCACAAAGACAGGACGTTGGAACTGGAAGCAGGCTTTTCAGTGCTTTTGTGGCAATCTCAGCATATTCCACCTTGACTTTAATCCAGAACATATGGAGATTTGAAGTTGTCTCAAACATATGTTTAAGGCCATTTGCAATCTCAAGCAACTGATCCTCTTCTAGCACGGACAAAGTCAATTCACCTGGCTTATTCACAAATGGGTCGCACATCCACTCCTTCCCAGTTTGGGGGTCTTTTGTGCTTGGGAAGTAATGCTCAAACTCTTTTGAAAGCTGAGATAGGTGATCATGCACCAGCTGGGAGAAAGAAGACCCTGGCTCAGTCTCTTTCAAAACCTCTGCTAATGTTTGAAACATGTCAAAAATCCCAGTGTTCAATCGTCACCCCTATAATTCCAGTTTGGCTTTGAATGCAGCCACTTTATCTGCTGACTTGAACACAGTTGTCATTCTCACCTGAAGTGACAGATTGAGTTCATTGAGCAGGTTGAATATGTCACACAAGTAAGCAAGTTTTTCGACCCATTCTGTGTCACTGAAATGTGCTGCCAGTGGTGACCTTTTCTAAAAGAAATCTCTGGAGCAGCTCTTGTAACTCAAAAATGCTGGCCAGTGACCTACCTTTAGAAAGCCATCTCACTTCTGTGTATGAGGGAAGATGTGTGTGCTCTGCATCCATCTCCTCACAAAGCTGTGAGAACAGACATGAGTTAAGGGCATGTACTTTAATGTGGTTGATAATTTTAATCACATCCTGCAAAATGCTGTTAAGTTCAGGTGACATTTTTCAGCTAGCCAGCATTTCTCTATGGATGACACAGTGTGTAGACTCACATTCAGAAGTGACCTCTTTGACCTGAGTAGTAAAACCAGAAAGCCGTCCAGTCATGGCAGCCGTTCTGTCCGTGCATATACCGTCACAAAATGACCAATTCAGTTTTCCTGATATGCAATCATTCAAAGACTTGAATAGTTCTGCAGCTGTGGTGTTGGCTGGCAACAAAAGTGCACATAACATATCCTCATGCACATCCTCCTGAAAATATATATCGCACAGAAACAAGCTTTGCTAACTTGTTGTCAACATCGGTAGACTCATCAACCTGCATTGCGTACCACGGTGACTCATTAATCCTCTCTAACAATTGTCCCTCAATATCCTCTGCTATTTCATCAATTCGTCTAGTTATGGTGCTAGCTGAAAGAGGAACACGTGCCACTTTTTGAACTGTAGCCTCTCCTAAAAGTTCACGACAAATGCCCTTAGCAGCAGGCAGGATCTACTCTCCACCAATAGTAAAGGGCTTCTCAGCTTTAGCAATGCGGTTAGCCACTAAGAATGACGCTCTTAGTGCAGACACATTTGATGAAGTGGTGGCCTTCAATAATTGCTTCTGTTCTTCATGTTCACATTTTTTTCTTTTGAAAAACTCCAAAGGCTTGTCTTTTAATGCAGGGTGCTTGGTCTCCATGTGGCAAAACAGTTTTGAAGGTTTCATGGCTTCGCTGGATAGCTGGTCGCCACATATTATACAAAGCAGGCTTGGAAAATGTGAATCACCTGTTGCAATGAACACTTAATTTAAGGACTCGGTATTTTCTTTAATATGCAGCTTTCTTTTTGTTAGCAGTCTTAGAGTCTTCTACTGTCTCATCATTGGGTCTTTCTCCCTTTTCAAAGAAGCTCTCCAGCGATGTTTATTTTTTACTCATTTTGGCTAGGGTTAGCTTGTGGGGGGCTTACCAAAACTGACTGAGACAAGTGCGCAGTGAAGGAAAGAGGCACGGACGGAAGTGGTAAATAAAATAATGGGAGGGCCATGTGTGGACTAAAATAAGTGTCAGATTCTGACTTAAAGCCTGCACCCGATGCAGCTTGTCACTTGCCACTCACTGATAGGGTTTTATTTATTTATTTTTTTAACATCTTTCTTGGAGTATAATTGGTTTACAATGGTGTGTTAGTTTCTGCTTTATAACAAAGTGAATCAGCTAGTCAGAAAGAGAAAAACTGATAGGGTTTTTGTATGAGTCTGCAAGCAATTGATTTATTATGGTCTCTGTGCAGTCAAACCTCTCTGCTAATGATAATCTGTATTTGCAGCCACTCCCCAGCACTAGCATCACTGCCTCAGCTCCACCTCAGATCATCAGGCATTAGATTCTCATAAGGAGCATGCAACCTAGATCCCTCGCATGCACAGTTCATAGTAGGGTTCGCGCTCCTATGACAATCTAATACCGCCACTTATCTGAGAGGAGACGGAGCTCAGGTGGTAATGTGAGCGATGGGGAGCGGCTGTAAATACAGATGAAGCTTCGCTCGCTCGCCTGCCACTCACCTGCTGCTGTGTGGCCCGGTTCCTAACAGGCCACGAACCAGTACTGCTCCATTCCTGTGGATTGGGAACCCCTGTTCTGTAAGATGCCTCACCAGCAATTAAATGTTTGGTCCAGAAATGACAGATGTAACCTCTACTTACAACTGCTTGGTCAAAACCAGACACATGATCCAATCTAACAACAAAAGGGCCAATAAATACTATCCCAGAATCACCAGAAGGTGGAGAACTGAAAACATTTGGCAAACAACACTAATGATTACCACATAAACATTTAGCTTGTTACCACATTTTTCTTACTACAGATAACGCCACAATAAACATTCTTGTTTAAAAAAACTTTGTGTACATGTACAGGTATATCTATATTATAACTTCTTAGAATGGAACCGCTGGTCAGAAAACATGTCCATTTTAATTTAGACAGATATTACTAAATTTCCCCCAAAAGGTTTTTCTTTTTTAAAATTTACATTTCTTTAATAATGACTGTATGTACTTGAGAACCTTTTCATGTGTTTATATGCCAAATTCATTTTTAGCTTTAAATCTCATCTACATGAGATTTAATCTTTAAATGAGTAAGGTAAATATGCAGCTTCCTTTGCTTTCTCCAAATGGCCAGAGAATTAGTTCTTCCAACACAAGCAATCTATTTCCCTCTCCAGTGGTTGTGAAATATCATATATGAATTGAACATTTGCATTTGAGTTTATTTCCTAAATCACCATTATGTGACATTGATCTATCTCCAGTGCCAATGTCACACCATTTTAATTACTAAAATTTTATAATACATTTTATAGTCTACTAGAGTTAGGCCATATTAATTATCCTCTTTTTCAAAATTTGACCGGTTATTCACATATATTATTTAATTAATTTTCTCAAAATTTTATACTAGCTTATCTAGTTCCATAAAATACTATTGTTATTTTTATTAAGGGTTCATAAATCCAGATCAATTTTCATTTTTAAAAAATTAGTAATTTTATCAAAACAGAGAGTATATACATTTTCCTATGTTCAACTCTTCTTTTGTACTTACTCTCAGTTGTTTCAGTTTTCTTTAGAGTAGTTTTATACACTTTTATTACTTTACTCCTATGTAACTTCTTTTTGCTGTTGTTATTATTGTTACTTTTGCAAATAAGCTCTTTCTTTCATTACATATTATTTACAGTTGAAATAAATATCTTCAGTATTTAAACTGGGTACATTTTGCTTTAAGGTTTTTGAGAAGCACACAAGCTCTTTGATTTGTGTCCATTTAATCAGAAGATTGGTTTGACTTTGTAAGTTCCCTGGCTGAAGACAGCAGCATTGTCACTGCAGACAAAGCACAGATGTGACCAAAATGCTGAGAGTCCTATTTTCTACTGTGTTCTCCAGAGACGATACTGGGCAAATCAATCTCTCTAGAATAGGTGACTGAATGTTTCATGTGCAGAAAAAGCTAAAAGGATCAAGCATAAATGGAATGTCAATATTTCAGACATTTAACTTCACCCTGAATGTTACTGGATTTATACATACATATGTATATATACATATTATATGTGTATATATTTACATACACACATATATATCTCCAAACACTGATTCACTTTAATAAATACTGTTAATAGTCTTCACATTGTAAATCTTAGTTGAATCTCAAATTCTACCTTATTTGGAAGTCTGCTCTCCAAGAATAGACCTATTTTTAATGGTAATTCATTTTATTACATCAGTAGTATTTGGACCTAAAACTTCTGATTCCTTGTAACATTTATTCAGAGTGAGACATGCAATCACAGAATTTTAGAACTAAAAAAAAGATACATTCATCTTTTAGAACATTTTTTCTCAACCATGGTGAAGAATTAGGGGAATTACACAGGGGAGATATTTTTAAATAAATAGTGTCACTTCTGTTTCCCCATGACCTTAATTCCCTGCCCACAAATGACAGTCACTGTTTAGTGAGATGCTGTGTGTCATTACTCAGGTGTGGCATGGAAAATAAAGGAAGGGGTAGGGAGGTTCTCAACCACTTCTCCTGGGATTATATAGCAAAAGAAAGTAAGACCTGGGAGCAGAGTGATCTTCTTGGCATCACAGTACTGATGGCAGTAAGCACAGTACTTCTCCCTTGACTGCCCACTCCTTCCACTCTATCACACCCGTATTCAGTAATGTTAGGAAAGATGGGATAACCAGAATCAGAGTTACCAAAAGGCTTTTCTGGTACCTCTTGCTTCTCACCAACACATACCATGAACAAAATTAACTACTTTCTCCTCTATGTTCCTAAAGTACTGTTCATAAAGCTAGTGCAGCTCATAAGTGCTAATACAGAATAATCTAATATGTGTTTTATGTTTTATGCATGGCCCAGCCAGATTATGAGATCCATTACAGAAGGATACAAAGCATATTCATTTTTGTCTGCCCAGTGTCTAACACAGTTCCTTCCATATACTTATTTTCACCAAATATTTCTGGAATTAAATTCAACCCATGGCTATACTCAAGAATCATATTAAGGTCTGAGTACAAATGACTCAAATATATCATAAACAATTACATTATAAAGCTCAGGTTAAATCGCATTTTTGAAGATCTCTCTGCAGGCTTTTCTAATTAATTCATGACATTTTTCAAAGTATACTAAATCACAAGGAATTATTTCCAATAATTGCTTTGACTACTCTCTTCCTTTCATGAAAACATTAACCTAATCTTCACATCTTTACATCTTTACTCTGATATCTTTTATAAAGAACCAATTCATCTTATGTTAAATTTCAAAACCATCTTAATTCCATCAATACCTTTTGCACTGCACAATATAAACATAATGCTCCTCTTCTCCTTTTTCAGATGTAGTATGATTATTAATTTATTAATTATATTATTGCAAAGGTACATAGATCTGTAAATACCTAACACTGGGAGAAAAAAATACACACTGAGCCATTTCAGAGGTTATCCCTAAGGAGTAAAATGAAAACAAGCACAGGGAATCAAAAAAGACTTTAATGTGTGCCCTGTGTGTCTTCATGGACTGAACCTTTCAGCCTGGGACCAGAAAATAAAGACAAGCAGCCAGGAGGACAGAAAGAGAAAATAGCAGTCATGGCTCCTGACAGAGCTCGTGAGGCTTAGCTGCACATCTAGAGTTCTCTTTCTCATTGAACAGACTCGAGTGGATTTATCAAAAGAGCCTGTCAAAGTCTGTAGTGGACGGTGCACTTCTCTTAGCTGGAATGGCACATCTCTTCACCCCCTACATCCCTACTGTCATCTTATGTCTCTAAACATATAACTTCCTACTATCATAGTAAACGGAACATGGAAAACTTAAGCTAATAAAAGCCCCCCTACTTCCCCAATTTCATATTGTAGTTAAGAGTATAAAGGCAGAAAACCTATATTATACGTACCCTGTTCAAAGCCGCTAGGACCAATTTGTGAATATCATTCCTGAAACACTGTTTTTTAACCATATTTAGCTTATGCTGATATTCAGTATCTTCCCTGGATTCTTCTGGGATGCCTAAATGCACAAATAAACAAATGTTTTTCTCATAAAGATTTGGGCTGAATAGATTGTCACTTATTAGGAATGATTATAATTAACCCAACAATACATATATATGTTATACCTTTTTCTAATCCATGGTTCCTTACCAAAGAAATAACTCTTAGCTTTAAGAAATTTCTAAAAACAGTTCATCACTGAATGTAAAATAAATACAGTGTGTGCGGATGTTCACTGAATTTAAAGTAGCAAGAAGTTACTATGGTGGAGGAATTTTCTGGAACAAACAATCTCTTTTTTGTATGAATAGGCTGTACTCATTACAAGAAGCTAGAAGATTTTTATGCAACAATGCACAACTTGAGAAAAGATCAAAGTTACTTGGACTACAACATAAAAAGGTCAGATATGAAATGTAGACATAAAAGAGCAGCTGGAATAACAGTGGGAAAAAAAAGATTTTAGTTTCAGCATTATAATGGTAAAGAGCATATAGTTTTATTAAAAGTCCTCTAAGGCTGTATAAAAGTATTAAGTAACTTAAAGAAAACATATTCCTTATTCAGCTACACTGTAGCTGAACTAACCCAAAACTGTTGGAAAAACAGGAAGTCAAAAAATATTGGTTATGCAATAGAACATATAAGTAAAATTATTATGAATAAATAACGTTTCTAAAACCTATGACTATAGAAATAATTATTAATAAACAATTCCTTCTAACCTTTCACTTCAATAATTTGTATTAACACAAACTATAAGTTGACTGCATATAACTTTTCATTTACTTAACAAACATTTGAATGCCAACTACATGCAAGGGATTTTGCTACATGCTGAGAATACCACAGTGACTATGACAGGCATGATTTTCACCCTCCTAGAACTTTCAGTCTTCATTTTAAAATTTATTCAAACAGGTCCTGACATTCACTACAGCTGTATGACCTTCGATAAGTTACTTAAACTCTCAGTGTCTCATTTTCAGTGACCAAGATCACATTAATTGCTGAAGCTGCCCATTACATCACAAGCAGATGTGACCATTAAAAGCAGTACTGTTGAGAAGTAAAATCTTCATGCCATATGTAAGGAGACTTACTAAATGTCTTTCTTATGTTAAGACCAAATGAATATTCCCAAAAGTTCATCTCTGGTCTTTGTTATATCACTTGAGGTTCTACTATCCAGAATGGATATAATTTCCTTTCCACATAATAGTCCTTTAAATTGTTTGAACTGCAAACTTTTTGAAGGCAGGATCCATAACCTAATCATCTCCAGGTTACCAAGAGTTCCAAGCAGAGTACTTTAGGTATAACAGTTGTTCCACATACACTTATTGCACAAATGTGTCTTTAAAAAGCACACACTCTGATTCAGGCTGCACAGGGTGAAAACCTGGCTCCGTTACATAAGCTGTGACCTTAAAATCTCTATATCTTATGCCTCAGTTTCATCATCTGTGATATGGGGTGGAAAAGTAGAACCTGCCTTACGGGTTGCTACAAGAATTTTTAAAGTTTATATACATAAAGTACTTTGAATAATGCCTTACACATTTGTTACTAACTATAAATGAGTGAATTTTAATAGCTTTCATAACCTCCTGCATTATCTCCTCTCCAAATTAAACAAATTCAGCTTCTCTTATTGTTCTTAAGGATGTGGTTTTATATTCATAATCACTTTCCTCTATACACTTCCCAATATGCATATGTCCTTTCCTAAAGAATTTTTTCCTCTAGAACTGACAGTAAATCAAGAAAGAACAAGTCAAATGATATTTTATTAAAATAAGTAGGTCTTTATTATTATTTTTTAAAGCAACAGGCTCAATCACTTCAATAAGTTATTGTTATAAAAAAGAGGAGGAAGTGAACAGTACCAGATTGAAAGAAACTTAAGAGACATAATACTAGCTGCAATATGTGGCCCTGAATTAAATTATACATATTTGCTATAATGCACATCTTTGTTACAATTAATAATCTGAATGTGGTCTAGTTAATAAAATTAATACATGTACATCTAAACATAAGTACCTACTTCAGCATGTCAAAACCTGAGAATCATATTAAACCTCAAAACTACTGGCATACTGATATTATAGTTACTCACTGACACAGAGAATGATATAATATAGAATGATAAAGTATAGTATGGTACAGTTACAGCATGGTAGAGTATGGTATTGTGTGGTATGGTATGGTAATATAGTAGGTTAGCATAGAGTGAAGTAGATGGTTAAGCCTTTACCTAATAGAGAAATGTATTTATATGTTGATATGCTTATAAAATACGTCTATTAATATGTTTCCATACATAAAGTACCACCATAAAGTTATAAAATTATTTTCAAGGGCACCTGTTTAATACACCTAAACATTATTATAAAAAAAAACATTTAAATACATCATTTCATACATCTAAATTATTACTGACTATCAATGTCGCTTCAGGCTCAATCTCAGAACAATAAAAGAAAAGAAATTCTACATTCAAAACTTATTTTTGAACTAAAAGAATGTTATTAACTAACAGATGATTCATAATGTCTTTTGGTTATCTTTAAAACTCAAATTCACTCTCAAAAGAAGAACGTTGACACCTTTAAGGGTAATCAAAAGGATTTTGTTTTTTTTACAATCTACAAAGTTTAAAAAAATTCACAATAATATTTTCAAGCAACACTATGTCTGTTAAATTATATCTCTAAAGTTGTGTGACAACTATGAATGGGACATCATGGTTCAATTCAAAATTTATTGAATAGCTATTTTTGTTCAAGTTACCAGGGGGTTAAAAAAAAAAAAAAAGGCATGACTAAAGAAAGCCCTCTCTTTGAAAAAATCTATACTCTTATACAGAGAATACTCTTATACTCAGAAACATAAAATACCAATATGACTACAGATAACGGTAGATTTAGGAAGATTTCATTTAAAAAGGACCAAAAAAAATGGGCTTCAAAAGAATTGGGACTTTTACAGAGCAAAATAATAATAACATCCCTGATATTCAGTAGTCAGAAAATCACGCCAAATGTACCTCCTAAACATCTCCCACATCCATCCTCTCCTCGGTTTTCTTTGCTGGGCACCCACCATGTCTCACCTATCACAGCCTCCAGCCTAATCACCCTGCAGGAGGTTCCCCTCCCGTCAATCATTATCCACACCACAGTGCTACTGTTATAAATTGCAGATTTGGTTATGACACTGCAATTTTGAAACACCTTAAATAAATTTGAATTGACTTGTGCTAAGAAAAAGCACAAATTGCTCAGTGTTGTATTCAAGGCCCTTCCCTCTCAGCCTCTGCCTGTCCTTCCACATTTATCCCCAGGACTGCTTTCCTCACATACCATGCTCCACTCACCCCACACTATGAGCACTTTCTCTTTCTGCTTGAAATGTCCTTCCTGGCTTTACCAGGTCAGCCTTATTCACCCATCAGGTTCAAATATCACAATCTCTGGCCTACTCTTTTGAATAAATTATCTGTGCCTCCATCAATACTCTCATAGCCTTTTATAATACATGTATCTATAATAGCTCCTCACAACTGTCTGGTAATTAACTATCTGTCTACCTCTAGGCTCCTATAAATAGTACAGTCATGTCTTGTTTTACTTGTCTTTCAGACCTTTGCAGTCATCACAATATATAGAACGTAAGAAGCACTTAATAACTACATGCTGAATGAATGGGGGAGCCGTTGTTTTAAATGGGCTTTGGAGGACAAATAAGGTCATAACAGATGTAAGCAGGAAGTAAATGTGGGGAGGATTGACACTATTGCGGCTCATGAGTAAAAGCTACATGGTTATATTTGAGAAAGATTAATTCAACCAGAGAGTAAAAGAAGGACTGGAAAGAGGCAAAAGAGGAAGTGTGAAAATTAGTTGGGTATTATTATAATTCAGACAGGAAAAAAACAAACAAAAAAACTTGGACTTGGTAAGGTCAACAGAAATAGAAAAGAAATAGCAGAGATGACACTCTCCTTGGAGGTAAAGCTCCACACTATGTTGCAGTTATTTTTTCTGGAAATAAATTATTGATGTTTCTTATTAAATTTTAATCTAAATTTATCTGACTCTTCCACATCATCATTTTCCCTCTATTTTAATTTTTGGGCTAGTGAAAAGATTACATTTGGTTGGCAGAAACTGGTCCTTTAATTTTTGCCTAGAAAGTTGATATTTCATGAAAAGTCAAAAAATCCACTTCAAATGACATCTCTTCCCACAATCAATCATGTAACTTACCTGGAACTATAAAATGTAATATAGCTCGAAGTGCCTCCAGCTGCACTGATACTGACATCTCATGACTTCTCATAACTGTTATTATTTTGCGGGCCACTGCTGCCATTGTATCCAGGGAAGTGTTACTAGAGATAAAATATTGAAATGCTTATTAAGAGTACAACCTGATTCCAATACAAACACCAATTTGAAACAAGTACGAGAAAACAGAACTATTTTATCAGAAAAGGCTGATGTGAATTCGGCAGTATGAGCATACACAATTTAAGTTCTAATTTAGTTAAACTTTGACGTCAAGAAGTTAAATTTACAGTAAACTGGGAATTCTTTTATATAGTTTCCCAGAACTAACAACTTCCTTCTGATCTATACATGGGTCACTGGCAGCAAGCCTGGAAAGTAGGTGTTATTATTTGCATTTTCCAGGTACAGAATTTAGGCTGACAGAGGTTAAACATCAAGGTCATATCACTGGAATGTGACAGAGCCAGAGCTGGAATGCAAACTCTGACTGCCAAGTCCAGAGAGCTGTTTATTGTATAACTACCTGCCTCTTCCAGATTAACACCACTAGACTTCTTATATGGTATTCTTAATTATTTTTTGCATTAAGTCTTGGTGTCTCTAAGGTATTTTAGCTATACTTTCTTTTACATATAAATAAATGTAGATTTCAGTAGGTCCTACAAACTGTAATAGAGGCAGCCCTTGCTTTACACAGTGCCCTACTGACTAAAACTTCCGCATATCATAACTGTGTCCTCACTTCGCGTGGGTCTGTGGTTACTGACATATAGTCCCTTTTTTCCACTTTAAAGTCCCAGGTTAAACACATCCCCTCTTTGTAGCCTCTCTCCTTTGGTCGCCCTAGCTTGGTTCACCAAGACCCTATGATTTTACACATCCTGCCATTGAATTATCACATTGTATTGTAATTATCTGTTTATAAATTAGTCTCCCCAACTAGACAGGGAGATTTTTAAGGGCAGGCACATTGTCATAGTTAACTTTGAATCCCCAGGACTGGAAATTTACACATTTAATATATGAGAAAACAGCCAGAAACATTAACTGCCCAGAATATACAAAATCTTAAACTGTCAGTTATTCCACTGCATTTTTGCCTCATATATAAAGGTTCACACACTGCCAGGACCATAAAAATCACAATTTAAGGTAAACTTAAAAATAACAATTAGAAGCCATATCCTGATTTTATCTTTTATACCTTTCACATAACACAATAATCTGAAAAACTGTTTAAGGTTATGTTCTATATAACTGCCATTTTTCAAAACATAGTCAACACCAAGCATTAAGCACAAAAGCAAACCTTCAACGTATTTCTACTTTATCATCCCTTTCAATATGTAGATAAAATAAGTCTATGTATCACTGACATGAAATTATATTGCAAAATGTTTCACTCTTCAAATGCCTTGTTTTTCCTTTTATTCTTAAAATTATGCTCAAAATATTGATATTCTACCTGGTCCAATTAATATATTCTACATAAATTCAGAAATATGTATTACCTTCCTTCAAAAAGATGATTTAGCATTTTACAGCCACTTTCAGCCACTTCAGGAGAATGTATATGCTTCTGCATTAACTCCAATACATTCAGATATATTCCTTTTGATAACAGGATCTTTCTGAAATTAACTACAAGATTTTTTAAATGTTACTTGTATAAATGAAAGCACATTCTCATAATCTTGCAAAAAGACACATACTATTAAAATAATCCAAATTCATAGGAAGGTATTTAAACTACATATTTAATTTATATTTCATTGGCAACTTAAAGATCATTCATTTTTTTAATTTAAAATATATACCATTTCCAATTTTTACACATTTATTGACCATTTGTTGAGGTTTTAGTATTAAAGTCTCATTCACAGAGTAAACTAGTGGAATGTAACCATCATCCACGTGAAAAGAGTATTTTTTGCAGAAATGCATTTTAAAATAATGTCCTCCAAAATAAGAATGAAAGTTAAATTTCATTCTAATATTTAAAACAACTTCCTAAAATAACCATACTTATATAGAGCTAAGGCTCACTAGTGAGTTGGGAATAAGCTATAGATGTGTGAAGATACTGAGCATTCTATTGGCTCTTGGGGGATGCAGGAAGTGGGCCTGAAACCAGGCTGGGTTGCCCTCAGCCTTGAGCTACCTTCTCCATTTACCCCAGTGGAATGTACAAACATTATCATTTCTATGTGTGCCATGATATGCAAAGTGATGAAAAGCACTGATAGAGAACAAAAATAATTACATACTTTCACAGAATAATGCCAAAGCTTAAGAAACACATAGATTGCTTTGAAACTGATTGCGTATTATATGTGGAAAAGTAATTATATCCCAGCAATAATTATTACAAATTAATTTTCCTCTTCATAATAAACTTTCTTCACCAAATGCAAATCCAGTGTCTTAAAGTTTCCACACTGTCTTAAAGTTTCTATATAAATATCACTTACCTTGAAACCTCTATATAAATATCAATTCCAACATTATACACTATATTTCAACACTTTGAAGGTGGCAGGAAATGAAACTTTTAAAGCTTTAAGTACTATTTTGAAAAAATAAGATATGCATCTCAAATTGAGAAAAAAAGAAAAGATCAGACAAAACTCAGAAATAAGTGGAAGTGATATATGCATTCTAAATTACTGGCAAAAATCTGAAAACTAACACCTTTTAAAGACATCCTGAATAGCACACATTAAAATATAATACGAAGTTGGTTATTCAAGTGTTGGTGAGGATGTGGATAAAAGGGAATGTAAAATAGTACAGCCACTATGGAAAAAAGTATGGAGATTCCTCAAAAAAATTAAGAATAGAACTATCATATGATCCAGGTATCCCACTTCTGGATATTTATCCAAAAAATGTGAAACTCCACTAATTTGAAAAGATATATGCACCCCTACGTTCTTCACAGCATTATTTATAATATCCAAGATAAGGAAACAACCTAAGTGCCCATCAACCAATGAATGCATAAAGAAGATATGACATACATATATGGTGGAATACTACTCAGTCATAAAAAAAGATGAAATCTTGTCATTTGCACCAACATGGATGGACCTTGGAGGTATTATGCTAAGTGAAATAAGTCAGATGGAGAAAGACAAATACTGTATGATTTCACTCACACGTGGAATATAAAAAAATAAATAAATGAACAAACGAAACAAAAACAGAGTACTAGTGGTTACCAGAGGGGAGAGGGGCCAGGGAATGTGAAATGTATAAAGGGGATGATGGATGGAAACTACATTTTTGGTGGTGAGCACACTGTAGTATATACAGAAGTAGAAATATAATGTTGCATACATGAAACTTATAATGTTATAAACTAAGCCCAATAAAAAAATTTTAATGATTTTAATTAACTAATTTAAAAAAGAATTTGGTTGTTTTGCTCAGTCAGATCAGAAGTTTTAATAGCCCCTCCTAAAATGGCTAAATTCCAACCAAGGAAATACTTTAAATTATAGAACTTATTCTAGACCAGCAGTTCCCACACTTCAGAGTACATGAGAATCCCCTGGGTGACTTGTTAAAATAGATTGCTGGGTTCCACCTACAGAGTTTATGATTCATTGGGTCTATATGGCACCCTAGAAATTACATTTTTAACGAGTTCCCAAATGATGTTTCTGGTCCAGAGACCACACTATAATGATCACTGTCTTGGACATTAACTCAATTTGAGACTTGAAAATTAAGAGTAGAAATTCCATTGTACAGTACACGTTGGAGAAAAAATTATAGCATGGAGTCACTTTAGAGTTTATAGAAGACTTTACACACCTTATCTCATCTACCAGCTATCTACACAATACTCATGACTTCTTCCACTCCATTTTAGCAATAAATTATCTGCTTTACGAGACCAATAACAATATGCAAAACTCCCTCCAGGCCTTCACTTCAATAGTCACCTTCTTTCCTCACTAGGCAGTGAGGAAAGTGAGGAAAGTCACAATTTCATCACCTCTGAACCCTAATATGTATACTCCTTCTTTGCTTCGTATTTTTTTCTTAGTTACCTCACATATCATATATGCCAATTAGCCTTTTTATTTATCTTCCCCACTAGAGTGTAAGCTTCATGAGCCTGGGATTTCTATTTATCTGCTGTGTCTCAAGTGCCTAAGGTTCAATAAATATTAATTTGATTAATTAATTAAATGAAGAAAATGTTACACAAGATGCTTGAACCTTCACCTGGTTAGCACCATCACAAAACCCAGTTTTTCTGGCCAAGAATCCAGTCATTTTTTTCTAGAAAACTATACCCAGCCCTACACATGCAATGTTCCCAAGTGTGTTTCAATGACAAGTTGCCCATGGAGATTGGTGAACAAACTACTTAAGTTCTTAATACTCTCATAAGGCAGAACTCCAAGGACTATACAAAGGGATCTGAGGAAAGTTAACATGGCAAGTGACCAAGAACAAAGAAGTAAGAAAGCAGAAAGAGCAGAGAACTGATTCTGAACAAAGAAACCAAGGTTAACTCCAAATGTAACTAATCCTGAGACACCATAATAAGAATCAGCCCAGGGACTGATCAAAATTGCAGAGATCAGGGCTTCCCTGGTGGCGCAGTGGTTGGGCGTCCGCCTGCCGACGCAGAGGACATGGGTTCGTGCCCCGGTCTGGGAAGATCCCATATGCCACGGAGCGGCTGGGCCCGTGAGCCATGGCCGCTGGGCCTGCGTGTCCGGATCCTGTGCTCTGCAACAGGAGAGGCCATGGCAGTGAGAGGCCCATGTATCGCAAAAAAAAAAAAAAAAAAAAATTGCAGAGATCAAGATTCTTCCCAGGGAAGACCCTGAGCTCACCTCCTCCCATGGGCATACCAAAATTACAACTATTTACAGAGCAACTATCTATGAGAATGATCTGAAGACTAGCAGAAAAGATATTCCACAAGTAAAGACATAAAAGAAGAACCACAATGAGATGACAGGAGGGGTGTAGAAAGTGATGTAGTCAAGACTCACACTCCCGGATAAGGGACCAAAAAACAGGAGGATAATCACAACTGCAGAGGTTCTCCTCATGGAGCAAGAGGTCCAAGCCCCTCATTGGTCTCTCCAGCCTGGGGGTACTGCACTGGGAAGATGAGCCCCCAGAACATCAGGCTTTGAAAGCCACTGGGGCTTGTATAGTGGGAGAGCAAGAGGGCTGTAGGAAACAGAGATTCCACCCTTAAAGAGTGCACGTGAAGTCTCACACACTTGGAGATCCAGCACACAGTAAGTTGAAAAGAGCCTGGGTCAGACCCACTTGCTCATCTTGGAGAGTCTCCCAGAGAGGCAGAAGGTAACTGGGACTCCCCCTGGGCACAAAGATGCTGATGACAGCCATTTTGGGTAGCATATTCTACCACGAGGACATTGGTGCTGACAAGTACCATTTTGGAGTTCTCCATCTAGCCAATTAGCACTAGGATTCAGCTGCACCGATCAGCAGGTTGGCACTAGTCCTGAGAACCCCTCAGGCCCATAGTCAGCTGCCACGGGATTCTCAGGCGCACAGCCAGCCACCCAGGGACCTGGCACTGCCAACCAGCAAGTTGGCACCAGCTCCAAAACCCTAAGCTCTGCAGTCAACTGCCCCAAGACCTCCCAGGCCTGAAGTCAGCCTGCCAGGACCCAGCACCCCCCACCAGTGGGCTAGAACCAGTCCCAGAAATCCCCAGACTGTGCAATCAGCCATGCCATGACCCAGCCTTGGCCACCAGGGACCTGCAGCCTCTGCACAGGAGGTTCAGGCGGCCAACCAGCCAGAAACTGGCCCCGCCTACCTGAGCACCCATAGTAGTTGGACTCACCACAACAGAAGAGCCCACTCAGAACACACAGGGGGCACCCCTAGAAGATATACTCTGTTAACCAGAGGGGAGTGTACTCCTAGATCTAATAATATGTTCCTACATAAGGACACTTCTCCAAGATCAGGAAACAATCAACCCACCTAAACATACAAATAAAAACAAAAAATTAGGCAAAATGAGACAACAAAGGAATATATTCCAAATGAAGGAACAAGATAAAATCTCAGAAGAATTAAGCCAAGTGGAGATATGCAATCTACCAGATAAAGCATTCAAGGTAATGATCAAAAAGATGCTCAACAGGGCTTCCCTGGTGGCACAGTGGTTGAGAGTCTGCCTGCCAATGCAAGGGACACAGGTTTGTGCCACGTTCCAGGAAGATCCCACATGCCGCGGAGCGGCTGGGCCCGTGAGCCATGGCCACTGAGCCTGTGCATCTGGAGCCTGTGCTCCACAACAGGAGAGGCTACAACAGTGAGAGGCCCGCGTACTGAAAAAAAAAAAAAAAAAAAAAAAAGATGCTCAACAAACTCAGGAGAAGGATGAGTGCAGTGAGTTTAACAAAGAGTTAGAAAATATAAAGAATTAAAGAGATGAAGAATACAAAAATATGAGTTCAATTTAAGAGAACTCTGAGACAACATCAAGCATACTAACATTCTCATATAGAGACCCCAGAAGGAGAAGAGACAGAGAAAATGGCAGAGAAATTATTTGAAGTGACAATAGCTGAAAACTTCTCTAAACTGGGAAAGGAATAGATATCCAGATCCAGAAAGCACAGAGAGTCCCAAACAAGATCAACAGATTGAGGTCCATAAAAAGACATATTGTAATTAAAATGGAAAAAATTGAAGATAAGGAGAGAATATTAAAGCAAAAGAGAAGCAACTAGTTATATACAAAGGAACTCCCATAAGACTGTCAGCTTAAATTCTGCAGAACAGAAGGGAGTAGCAGGATATATTCAAAATGATAAAAGGAAAAAATACTCTACCCAGCAAGGCTATCATTCATTTGAAGGAGAGATAGAGTTTTACAGACTAGCAAAAGCTAAGAGTTCAGCATCACTATGCTGTATAAGAAATGTTAAAGAGATGTCTCTGGTGGAAAAAAGAAGACCACAACTAGAAAAATAAAATTTATGAAAGGACAAATTTCATTGGTAAAGGCAAATAAAGTAAAGGTAGTAGATCAACCACTTATAAAACTAGTAGGAAGGTTAAAAGAAAAAAGTAGTAAAATCATCTATGCCCACAGTAAGTAGGTAAGGGATTCTTACAAAACAAAAAGATGCAAAATATTATGTAAAAAACACTGAATGTGGAGAGAGTAGTAAAAATGCAGGGATATTAAAATGCTTTCAAAGTTAAGAGATCATCTTCTCAAGAAAGTAACATTGGAAAAAAGAAAAATACAACAGATTAATGTTTTATATGTGTGTATGTGTGTGTCTGTATATATATCTATAATATATATAGGAATATATACTCATAATAACAAAATAAATCCATATTTGATCAGTAAATTAGAAATAAAAAGTTAAGAGATCAACTTAAAATAATTTTATACACACACACACACCCCTCACAGTAACCACGAACCAAAAATCTATAATAGATACATACTGAAAAAAAGAAAATAATCCAAACATAAAACTAAAGGATAGTCATCAAATCGTAAGAGAAAGGAACAAAAGAAAAAGGAACAAAAAAGAACTACAAAAAAAAGCACCCATAAACAGCAATAAGCACGCACCATAAGTAATTACTTTAAATGTAAAGGGACTAAATGTTCCAACCAAAAGACATAGAGTATCTGAACAGATGAACAGATAATAAAACAAAATCTACCTATATGCTACCTACAAGGGGCTCACTTCAGATCTAAAGACACAAACAGACTGAAAGTGAGGGGATGAAAACAGGTATTCCGTGCAAATGGAAAAGAAAAGAAAGCTGGGGGGGCTTCCCTGGTGGCGCAGTGGTTGAGGGTCCGCCTGCCGATGCAGGGGACACGGGTTCGTGCCCCGGTCCGGGAGGATCCCACATGCTGCGGAGCGGCTGGGCCCGTGAGCCATGGCCGCTGAGCCTGGCGTCCAGGGCCTGTTCTCTGCAACGGGAGAGGCCACAACAGTGAGAGGCCCGCGTACCGCAAAAAAAAAAAAAAAAAAAAAAAAAAAAAAGAAAGCTGGGGTAGCAATACTTATATCAGACAAAATACACTTTAAACAAAGACTGTAGCAAATGACAAGAAAGGACATTACATAGTGATAGAGGGATCAATCCAGCAAGAAGATATAACAATTATAAATACATATGCACACAACATAGGAACATCTGAATACATAAAGCAAATATTAACAAACATATAGAAAGAAATTGACAGCAACACAATAATACTAGGGAACTTTAACACTCAATTTACATCAATGGACAGATCATTCAGACAGAAAATCAATATGAAAACACTGGCCTTAAAAGACACAATGAATCTGATGGACTTAATAGATATGTGTGTGTGTGTATGTGTGTGTGTGTGTGTGTGTGTGGATATATATCACTCTCTATCCAAAAGCAGCAAAATACATATTTCTTTCAAGTGCACATGGAACATTTTCCAGGACAGATCACAGGCTAGTCCACAAAACAAGTCTCAATAAATTTAAAAAGACTGAAATCATATCAAGCATCTTTTCCTACCGTAATGCTATAGAACTAGAAATAAACTTGAAGAAAAAAACTGCAAAAAAACACAAATATGTGCAGGCTAAACAATATGTACTAAACAACCAATGGGTCACTGAAGAAATCAAAGCAGAAATTTTAAAAATACCTGGAAATAAATGAAAACACAAAGAAAAGAACCCAAATTCTATGGGATGCAAGCAGAAGTAGTTCTAAAAGAGAATTATATAGCAATACAAGCATACCTCACAAAACAAGAAAAATCTCAAATAAACAACCTAACCTTATATATAAAGGACCACAAAAAGAAGAACAAACAAAACCCAAAATTAGTAGAAGGAAAGAAATCATAAAGATCAGAGAAGAAATAAATGAAACAGAGACTAAAAAATCAATAGAGAAGATCAACAAAACTTAGAGCTGGTACTCTGAAAAGATAAACATAATTGATAAACCATTAGCCAGACTCATCAAGAATAAAAAAAGAGAGAGAGGACCTGGCCCAAATCAATAAAATCATAAATAAAAAAGAAGTTACAATCAAAACCAAAGAAATATAAAGAATCATAAGAGATTACTACAATTATATGGCTATAAAAAGGACAACCTAGAAGAAAAGGACAAATTCCTAGAAATGTACAATCTCCCAAGACTGAACCAGGAAGAAATAGAAAATACAAACAGACTGATTACCAGTAATGAATTTGAATCAGTAAAAAAAAAAATAAACAAAAAAAAAAACTCCCAACAAACAAAAGTCCAAGACCAGACAGCTTCAGAGATGAATTCTACCAAACACTTAAAGAAGAGTAAATGCCCCTACTTCTCAAACTATTCTAAAAAACTGAAGGGAAAAGAATGCTTCTGAACCTGTTCTACAAGGCCAGCACCACCCTGATACAAAAACCAAAGATACCACAAAAGAAAATTACAGGCCAATATAACTGATGAACATAAATGCAGAAATCCTCAACAAAATATTAGCAAACTGAATTCAACAGTACATTTAAGGAATCATATACCACGGTTTATCCCAGGGATTCAAAGATGGCTCAGTATTCACCAATCAGTCAATGTGATATACCACATTAACAAACTGAAGAAAAACAACAGCATATGATGACCTCAACAGATGCAGAAAAAGCTTTTGACAAAATTTAATATCAATTTATGATAAAAACTCTGAACAAAGTGAGTTTAGAGGGAACATATCTCAACATAATAATGGCCTTATATGAAAAACCTATAGCCAATATCATACTCAATGGGGAAAAGCTGAAGCATTTCCTCTAAGATCAGGAACAAGACAAGGATGCCCACTTTTGTCATTTTATTCAATATAGTATTTGAAGTCCTAGCCACACAAGACAAAGAAATATAGGGAATCCAAATTGGAGAGGAAGACGTAAAACTGTCACTGTTTGCAGATGACATGATATATATAAAGAAAATCCTAAAGATGCCACCAAAAAAGTATTAGAACTAATAAATGAACTTAGTAAAGTTGCAGGTACAAAATTAAAATACAGAAATACATTGTGTTCCTATATACACAATGAGAACAAACTATCAGAAAGGGAAATTAAGCAAACAATCCCATATACAATTGCATCAGAAATAAATCTAACTACAGATGTAAAAGACCTATACTCAGAAAACTATAGACACTAATGAAAGAAAATGAAGATGACACAAACAAATGAAAAGCTATTCTGTGCTCATAGATTGGAAGAATTAATACTGTTAAAATGACCAAACTACCCCAGGCAATCTACAGGTTCAAAGCAATCCCTATCAAAATACCAATGGCATTTTTCACAGAACTAGAACAAACCATTCTAAGATTTTTATGGAAACACAAAATACACCAAATATCCAAAACAATATTAAAAAGAAGAACAAAACTGGAGGCATCACGCTCCCTGATTTCAAACTAATAGTAAACAAAACAGTATGATACTGGCAAAACAAACAAACAAACAAACACATAGCTCAATGGAACAGACTAGAGAGTCCAGAAATGTACCCACACTTATATGTTCATTTACTCTCCAACAAAGGATGCAGGAATATACAATGGGGTAAACACAGCCTCTTCCATAAATGGTGTTAGGAAAACTGGACAGCTACATACAAAAGAATCAAGCTGGACTTTCTTTTCACAGGATATACAAAAATAAACTCAAAATGGATTAAAGAATTAAATGGAAGACCTGAAACCATAAAACTCCTAAAAGAAAACATAAGCAGTATGCTCTTTGACAATGATCTTAGCAATATGTTTTTCGATCTCTCTCCTCAGGCAAGGGAATCAAAAGTAAAAATGAACAAATGGGACTGCATCGAACTAAAAAGCTTTTGCCCAGTAAAGGAAACTATCAACAAAATGAAATGGCCACCTACTGAATGGGAGAAGATATTTGCAAATGATATATCTAATAAGGGGTTCATGTTCAAAATATACAAAGAACTTATACAACCCAACATCAGAAAAACAAATAACAAGACTAAAATATGGGCAGATGACCCTAATAAACATTTTTCAAAGAAGACTTAGGGATGGCCAACACACACAGGAAAAGATGCTCAGCATTACTAATCATCAGGGAAATGCAAATCAAAACCATAATGATTTATCACCTCACAACTATCAGAATGGCTATCATCAAAAAGACCACAAATAACAAACGTTGGCGAGGATGTGCAGAGAAGCGAACCCTCATGAACTGTTGGTAGAATGCAAACTGGTGCAGGCACTATGGAAAATAGTATGGAGATACCTCAAAAAATTAAAAGTAGAACTACCATATGATCCAGCAATTCCACTCCTGGATATTTATCCAAAGAAAACAAAAATGCTAATTCAAAAAGATATATGCTCATACTAAGTGAAGTAAGCCAGACAGAGAAAGATAAATATCATATGATATCACTTATATGATGAATCTAAAAAAATGATCCAGATGAAGAAAGACAAATATCATATGATATCACTTATATATGAGGAATCTAAAAAAAATTATACAAATGAACTTATTTACAAAAAAGAAATAGATTCACAGACACAGAAAACAAACTTATAGTTACCAAATGGGGGGAAGGGATAAATTGGGAGTTTGGGATTAAAATATACACACTACTATATATAAAATAGATAACCAACAAGGACCTACTACATAGCACAGGGAACTATACTCAGTATCTTGTAATAACCTATAACAGAAGAGAATGTAAAAAAAGAATGCAAATATTTACAAATATTTACATATTACAAAGTGAATCACTTTGCTGTACACCTGAAGCTAACACAACATTGTAAATCAACTATATTCCAATAAATTTTTTAAAAAAGAAAATATACATATGCACCCCTATGTTCTATGTTCATTGTAGCATTATTCACAATAGCCAAAATATGGAAGCAACCTAAGTGCCCATAGATACATTAATGGAAGATGTGAATATTACTGAGCCATGAAAAAAAGTAAAATCTTGCCACTTGCAGCAACATGATGGACCTAGGGGGTTAGACTAAGTGAAATAAGTAGGAGAAAGACAAATATCCTATGATTTCACTTATATGTGGAATGTAAAAAGGAAAAGAAGTGAACAAACAATGAAACAAACAGACTCATAGATACAGCAAACAAAATGGTGGTTGCCAGAGCAGAGAACAGTGGGGGATAAGTGAAAGAGGGGGAGGGAACTTAAGAGGCACAAACTTCCTGTTACACAATAAAGGAATCATAGGGATGGAATGTATAGCATGGGAAATACAGCCTATAATAACGTAATATCTTTGTATAATGACAGATGATAACTAGGCTGACCATGCTGCTCATTTTGTAGTGTATAGAAATATAAAATCGCTATGTTGTGCACCTGGAACTAACAGAGTGTTGCAGGTCAATTATATTTCAAAAACAGAATCATAGAAAAAGAGGAATTTGTGGTTACCAAAAGCTGGGGGAGGGGTGGAAGGGGGGATTGGATGAAAGTGGTGAAAAGGTACAAACTCCCATTTATAAGATAAATAAATACTAGGGCTATAATGTACAACATGATTAATATAAGTAACACTGCTGTGTGTTATATATGAAAGTTGTTAAGAGAGTTAATCCTAAGAGTTCTCACCACAAGGAAAACATTTCTTTCTTCTTTTATTTTGTATCCATATGAGATGATGGAAGTTCACTGAACTTATTGTACTAATAATTTCATAATGCTGTACACCTTAAACTTATACAATGCTTTATGTCAATTATATCTCAATAAAAATGAAGAAAAAAACACAAGAAAAAATATTTTAAAAAGTAAAAATGGTACATCTTCCAACCTAAATACTACTGTCTTGCATGGAGCAGGATAAGCTTTCATCAGGGGAAACAACAATGGTTCCACCTAATCAGAACATGTGACATCTACCTGGCCACTTTAAGCTACTGTATGAACTGAACCACCAGTTTAAAAAAAAGGAGCTACTCTCCTGGCTGATGTTACTGATCCAATTACCAAGGGGAGACAGGTTACTGCTACACAATGGTGGTGAGGAAGACTGTCTGAGATCCAAGGTAAGCTCTAGCAGCCTCTTGATACCTGCATCCCCAACAGTAAAAGTGAATTGAAAACTACAGCAACCAACACACTACTATAATATATAAAATAAGTAACCAACAAGTACCTACTGTATAGCACAGGGAACTATACTCAATATTTTATAATCACCTATAAGGGAAAATAATCTGAAAAAGAATATATGTATGTATAACTGAATCACTGATGTGCTGTACATCTGAAACTAACACAACATTGTAAATCAACTATACTTCAATAAAAATAAAAAAATTTTAAAAAAATTCAAAAGAAAGAAAGAAAGAAAACTACAGCAAACCAAAAAAAAATCAGTATGACTGAGGACTTTGACCTTTCATGGATGAAGGTTTGGGTCACTCCAGAACCAGGAGCAACTGAAGTTCTGGCGGAGGACATGGGAAGTATGGAATGAGGAGATGAAAACAGAAACTAACTAAATATATATACATATACACATACACACACCAACTACGACCTGGTGACCAATTACAGAAATGAGTACTACTATAGTAGCTTTAGCTAATGTCTCCAGGATTCTTACATGTATGTGTCAATATGTATAATGTAATCCTTTTCTTAAAAAAACAACAAAAAAAAGAAGCAGTTTAAATCTCACAAAATCATGGTTGTTTTGTTGACATATCAAAGATATCCAGGGAGTTAAGAACTACAGCACCAACACAATGTGGTTTGTACATGGTAAGGGTTTGTCTCCTCTCTAAGGGGCCTCACACAAAAAACAGCCAAGGCCAGTGCTCATTTTCAAGAGTGAGATCCCCATCCAGATCTCTGCACAGTAGAGGATGGGTGACTCAAGAAGAGCAGTTTCCTTTTCTGCCACTCCTGCTCTGACTCATTATCCCTTGAAGGCAACCCCTGGCTATCTCTCAGGGCTCTTGCCAGCCCAAGCCTCTTATGATGGCCTTTTCAGTGCCATCAGAGAGGTAGAGCAAGAAAGGAGGAAAACAAAGAAGTGATTTTTCTCTTGATTTGATTTAAATAATAGTGTAAGGAAACATGCATGAGGAGGTTTCTTTATTCTTTTCACTCTAACCAGGTTCTCTACTAAAAGCTGATGCTAACACTGGTCTTATTTTCAAGCTTTCAGTGTTTTTCTCTATTTTTCTCCCTCCAAAAATATCCTTCAAGAGCTGCCAAGTCCCAATGCCTTTATGATGAATTTTCTCCCAAGATTTTCTGGCAGTATTTCCTGTTTATAAGGGCAGGAATCAGAGCAGCCTGAGACTCAGTTTTAAACCTCAAGTGTTCTTCCAAAGGTATAACAGCCATTTTTCTCTCCTTAATAATGCAAAGCTATAAGATTTACATGTAAAGGACTATTTTTTTTAATTTTTATAATGGACAATTTTAGTAGATTTTATAATGGTGAATATCTCTCCACCCATTGCATTCCTAATAAAATAACAAGAAGAGTGTATAAAGGAAACTGGGGGAAAAAAGTGACCATTTGGTGATTATTATAGGTATCCAAAAAAAATACACTGGACACAAGCTAAAAGTCCATCAACAAGAAACTGGACTATAAAATAGGAAATAGGCATACATTGGGAAACTACACAACCATTAAAAACAATAATGTGAGAATTTACATTTATCAACACAAAAAAAGAAATGTAAAATTTGTTTATAAAAAGTTATATGATCCCATTTCTCCAAAAAATATAAAGCATATTGTATATGCCATGTGTAAGTACATACATAGAAGTCCAGAAGAACATCAAAATGCTATTTTCTTCTTTATCCTTTTACCTATATATATCAATATATCTATATATTAGATGTATAATTTACATATTTGAAGTTTTTATAATATATTGCTTTTATAATTTAAAAAATACCACAAAACGTGTTTCTTTTTATTAAAAAATATGGTGTATCTCTTACCATTTTGTTCTAACAGAGTCGACAATGCATTTGCAGATGCCTGGAAGACTTCTTTTGATGAAGAATGCATCAGCATCGAGAGCATCACTTCCCTGTGAGCTGGGAACCTTTCACAAATTCAACCACAGTGTGAATAGTAATCTCTTTAATAATTAGCTCAAATATTCACTTACTGTTATCTAATCTCTCTAACAACAAATAAGGGCAGATAAACAATATTTTATGCCACCTCTACTCACAGGAGTGAATTACAGTTAAACAGTTTTGTATTTAAAAGTTATATTCAAATCCGTGAATTACTAGTAAAGTAGTATTTCTGTTTCTTCAAAGTAGATAAGCAGTAGACGGAGAAAATAAAAGACTCAGCAGATATATAAAGAGGTGCTAAGGGTAAAAAGATTAAGTGAGAAAAAGAAGATGATGTAAGCAAGAAATGAAAAATTAAAAGTCATAATGAAGCAAAGTGAAATTTTTAATGTAGAGCATAAATATGTTTTAATGATGTATTTTTTTAATGATCTCCTATGGATTTTGAGGAATTAGTGTCTATGAACTGAAACTTATAAACTGCAACATGAACCAACCTTATCCTAATTTCTTTAAAAGATTGCTCAAAGCAGATTAGAAGGCTGGTTTAACATATATTTTTCAAAATTTACTGTTTCCATTCAAAATAGATGTTTAAATAAATAGCATCTGTGTCATTAATTCCCTTCTGATTGGCAGTAGATCACTCTGCTGACAGGCTGTCAGGATTTGAGATGCAGATTTAAATTACTATTTAAATTTCCAAGGTAAGTCATTCAAAATTTAAAATCCAGAGGATATGCAGAGCCAACAGTAAAAATCTAAGCAGTTGCTCATGGACATGAAACAAATCTGATATACTCAGAACTCGTGTATCTGTGGGAGAGATGACTGGTCTTACGAGGTTTAAATGGTGCTCCCATAGAAAGCATCCTCAAGAGCTGACAGCTACAAATAACCCTCTCTAGAGAAGAGAGTTCAACACTGCTACACCAAGTGGGGAATCACTATAGGAGGCTTCTAAGCACATCTAATTCCTGATATTGACAACCTGCTGGCTAGTAACCACAACAGAAAAGGTCACAGATTGCTCTCCGATTTCTATCACTTGAGATTAATTAATATGGCATTTTAAATGATTAGCCAGAAAATTGAAAGGTTCTTTCTTGATGATTCATAATTTACTGAATGACTCTTGATTCTAAATCTCTCAGTAATAATTCTCAAACAAACCACCTTTTACTAACTATCCAAGGCAATGGGATCAAAATATATATCCACAAGTATTTTGTGGCAACACTTAAAACATAAATGCCTACATCAAAAATATTTCAAACAATAAAAATTTCAGTTATGGTATTTCATGTGGATTGATTAAAAATATGACTGAAATTTTCTATCATATAGAATCAAAACTACTGACTGGCCATCTTCATCTCCAATCTTCTCATGTAAACTGTTTTGGTACATAAGGAGATTATTCAGGGCCCAACATGCAGCCTCCTGGATTAGGGAAGGAAAAAAAGAAAACTGTCAAAAAATAAATTATTGAACAAACAATTCTGAAAGACTACAAAATTTATGAAAGAGTCTAACCTGCACATGCTTGTTCTTTCTATGCCACGTTAATGCTTTGTAGCAGGCTTCCAGCCAAAATAATTTATCTTCTTCTTCATCATCATTCTCCTGATTCTCATTCTTTTCCTCTAAGTCTTGATTTAAGAAAATAGTCTCAGCTTGGAAAAAATGTAAACATGTAACTTACTTACAGTTTGAATGACCAACTCTAAGTCCGTATACTGAAACATTATCAACAGAGTGAGGTATTCTTTAGTAGTGGCCCTGGTTATTTAAAAGACCTTTTAAATATATTACACACTTCATCATACTGCTATCCCATCTAGATAAATTACCAAATGAACAAGAGGGTACCAAACAAAACTAATAGGCTAGAAGAAGATTAATTAAGGAAGTTAACTGCTAATAATAAAGCTAAATCAAGGATGTATTTACTGATATCTGAACTGGGAAGGATGTACTTACCACAACTGTTAGTCCCCTTGAAAGTATCGTCTATTGGACAATGAGTTACATTAAGACAGAAAAGGCATTTAAGGGTTCCTTCTCCACATATGACTTTCTTGTTATAATGTTAATATTCAAGATCAAATGCACCTGTAAGAATTTCCTTGTTAGTTAAGTTACTTACTGAGGAGAGCTAAACAGCTGAGTGCTGCAATCTGTAATGCTGCATTCTCTGAATACTGCTGCACAGCTTTCACCACAAACTCATGCACCTCGTTTAATACCAGGATATTAAAAAAATTACCTGAAAGTTAAGTGAGATATTAGTGGAAATTCTCATCCATGGAACTTAAATTACCTTTAATCACATAACAGTATTTAAATCAACAAATTTGAGTAGTGATGACTATTCTTAATGACATTAAAACATATATTTACTTTAATTAAAACAGCTTAAAAGGATTGCATAAAGTATTGAAATTTTATTTTATGCACTCATTCAATTATCTTGCTTAGGCAACGGAACTGACTGGGCAAAAAAAAAATTAAATGTTTGAGTTATATTAACTTGTGTTCATTGACTCCCTCTCATGTCATCATCATATTAAAACAATGAGGTATCTGTTATTCATGACACTACAATATTGAGTGTACAAAACAGCTTAATTTTCCTGCCTTCTAAAAGACGGGGGAAAAAAACCTTCCTTGTCATTAAATGCTTTTGCTGAAACAGCCTTCTTTCACTTAAAGAATAGTGCTCAGAAAACCCATTGGCACACTTATCATTACCTGATCTTGTCTATGATAATCTTAGAAGAAAAATATGAGAATATTTTACTACCTCTAACCCAACCCAGGAAGACATCCCTTACATTTTTATACTCATTCTTCTCATAATCATATAGGAATCTAAATCCTTATAAGGAAAACACTTGTAAATGACAGTCCAAAAATATGTGCCTCCTTCCACTTAGCTTATCTGTAACTCATTAACAGTCACCAAGTTTCCTTCTAGGAGTAAGAATGAAACTCCTAGTTAGCTATATGTGTAATTAGATGATCCCTGAGACACACAGCCAGAATTGGAAAAGATTCTATACCATGAAAAGCCTAAAGCCCACACTAAATATTAATCAAGGCTTCAAAATCAAAAGGCAGATTAACTAGGGGTAGCTCTTCTTTATCAACATCTTTTTATGTTCATGCCTCTTCCGTATTCACCCATTAGGCTGACATACTCCCCAGCCCTTAGTGGTCTCTCATCTTGGAGGGTCATTTCAAAAAGGGTTCTTTTCCACTTTTACCAGCTTATCTAAACTTGGGCTGTCTCCTTTTCCCTAGTATTATTCCCATGCCACTGCCAACAGCTGCTCTACCACTGAAAACTGTGTGACTCTGAGCAAACATCAGTGAGACTGGCCTTATCTTATTTTCATTTATATTTAATTTATGTGAAAATATATAGTAAATTATATAAGGCCTTTAAATGCATTAACCCCATAATTGAATTTCATAATTTGACAAAATGCTTAGTATTTATTTACTGACTTTGGGTTTTTATTTTAATTATGAGGAAGAAGTAAGTTTTATTCAGCTTCTTTGAAACAGTAACAGGGACAATAAATTCTCTAGTCACTAAGAAAGCACCTTTAACTAAAGATCAATTTGAGGAAATTCGCTGGTGGTCCAGTGGTTAAGACTCTGCACTGTCACTGCCAAGGGCCTGGGTTTAATCCCTGGTCAAGGAACTAAGATCCCACAAGCCTTGAGGTGTGACCAAAAAAAAGATCAATTTGATGACTTTTTACTTTCAAAAAATGTCACAGACCAATATGAAACTTATAATAGTTTATATGGTTTATTTAATTTCAACAGTATAATGTCAACCACCCTTAATGTGCTATTGTAGACCTATTTGAAATTCAAGTACCATTTCCTCAACATGACAATAAAACCACTTCCTCGTCTGGCTCATTTAAGGGATTAAGGTAAACTCACATTCTTAGTATGTCATGCAAGTTTTAACTTGAGTGGTAAATCGTAGAACATGAAATAGAGAATTCTGTATTAGTGTGCTACTATATTACCTAGATTTAAGAAATCAACTTTTGAATTACAACTTTCCCAGATATCAGCTAGCTTGTACAACTGTGTGCTTCTTCATGAAAATATGAGTAAAATTCTCACCTGATAAAAGAAATAAACTAGTAAATGGCTACAACATTTTAGAAGAAATGCTTTGTTTTCCTTATGAATGCAGAAATTCTGTATTTTACCACTTACTGACTACATGATCTTGAATAAGACACACAGACTTGCTAAAATAGGTCCTCATCTGTAAATATGGAGATAATAAAAATATCACATCTCCCAGGATTGTTTCAAGGATCAAAAAATTATATATTATATATGAAACTACTTTAGAAAATATGAAAGAAATGTGCAAATAAGACTTTATTTTCATATCTCCACAGTTTTGGTCAAATGATAAGCATTCAATAAATGCTTATCAAGGAAAGAAACAAACTGAAGTTGTGTATGCAAATTAGAATTCAATTTATAAAAATTCCATTTTAACTGAAACTACCTAGGAATATTCCTAAGGCTAAAATCAATTGCAGAATTATACAAATTCTGAATACAGGGGATATAGCCATATTTATGTAAGTAAAAATATAAGTTGCTACAATAAAAACATAAAAATGAGTTTTTTTTAATGAATGATGATGTTTTTTCCCAAAGTTATAGTGATGAAAAGTCAAATGTCTATTATAATAATCCTGATTTTGCACAAAACATTTCTGGTGATCCTTTTTAGAAAAGGTTGTCGGAACCAATTTCCAACAGTTAGGGATCCTGCCTTACTATTCACCAACCATTTACTTTTTAATGCGTTGTTCTCCTCACAAAAACATCAAGGAAATCTCCAAGGTGTGTATTGAGGGAGTTGGGGAAGGCTCAACAAGGAGCTGAAACAAGAACTGTGAGCTGAAAGCAAATGGTCAAGCCAGAGTAGCCATGTGGGAAAGTATGAGTCACTGTGATCAACTAGCCTTGATCAGACTAGCCTTGTACTCTCTCCAAAGGAGGGTAGCTCAATCAGAGTCTCCCACTTCAAGTTTGAATCTTAAAAAGATTCTAAAGTGGTCCCAGGTCAGTCCTGTGCCCTAGTTTCTGGCAAACATCTCTGGATGAGATGTTTAGGTTCTCAGGATTCTCAGAGATTAAACTCAATCAAAGAAAAACTCACAAACATACAGGAAAACAAGACTCCATGACAGACAGGCAGTCAGCACAGGAGCAGAACTCAAGAACTTCATATATTGGAATTATCAGATACAGAACACAAGATAGCTATGTATTAATGATTAAAGAAATAAAAGAATAAAAGAAAAGAGAAAGGGGAAGGGAAGAGTGAATAAGAGTCAGTCAAAAGTTACCTGGCAGATCTGAAAATAAATATATAAATTTTTTATATTTTTTATATTTTAGATTTTTTTATAAATATATAAAAAATCTAATAAAATGACCAAGTTGAGTTTATCATAGGAGTACAAAGTGGCTTACTATTAGAAAACCTGTACATGCAATTCTAATTCTCCATATTATCAAGATAAGAGGAAAACAAATGATCTTAAAATTTTTTTAAATATTTGATAAAATTCAATATTCATAATTCTTTTTAAAAAGCCCACATATTAAAATAAAAGCAAACAAGAAACAGAAGGAAACTTCTTAACTTGATAAAAGCTACCTGTCACAAAACAAACAAGATTGGGGCTTCCCTGGTGGTGCAGTGGTTGAGAGTCCACCTACCGATGCAGGGGACATGGGTTCGTGCCCCGGTCCGGGAAGATCTCACGTGCCGCAGAGCGGCTGGGCCCGTGAGCCATGGCCGCTGAGCCTGCACGTCCGGAGCCTGTGCTCCGCAACGGGAGAGGCCACAACAGTGAGAGGCCCGTGTACCACAAAAAAATAATAATAATAATAAAAAAACCAAGATTAACAACAACAATAACAACAACAAAACCCCATATAATAAGCATTATCCTGGATAGAAGAATATAAAGCATTCCCTTTAAAATCAAGAAAACGACAAGGATGCCTACTATCACGGCTTGTAGTCAACACTGTACTAGTAATTGTGGGCCATGCAAGAAGACAAGGAAATCAAATTAAATAACTGCTACACAGAAAACTTAAGAGCATTTATAAATAAATTTTTAGAATTAATAAGAGTTTAGATAAGATTAATATGCAAAAAATCATTTGCATTTCTTTACACATACACAGTTCAAAAATACAATTTTAAAAAAGAAACCGTTTATAATAACAAAAATAGGGTACCTAGAAATAACTAATAAGATGTGCAAGACTTGTATGGAAAAAATTATAATGTAAAGTTGTCAGTTCTTAAATTGATCCATATATTCTGTATGATTTTAATCAAAATCCAAATAGAGTTTTCCAAGGAACTGGACAAGTTAATTCTAAAATGTATATGGCATTGTAAAGGCCCAGGAAAAAAGCCAAGCTGTAACCAAAGAAGAATAATATATAATGACTTTACCTATTAGCTTTTGAGATATCAGGACTTACAGAGCTATAATAATTTAAACAGTTTGATATGGAGCCAGGCAAATCAAATCAACAAACACAACAGAACAGCAAAAACAGAAATATACATATATTACATGTTATAAACCTATAAATAATACATACATATTATATACATATATTCAATATATGATACTACTGGGAAATGGCTGAACCATATAATAAATTGTGCTCTCCATATTATAAATGGGGGGGGGTTAATTGAATTCCTACTGTATAAAATAATTCCAAACAGATTTTAACACTTTAATGCTTAAATTAGAAAGATTTTGGATAAAATGTGGAATACATTTATTATCTTAGGCAAAGGAAGGATTTCTTAAAATACATTAAAAAGGTTAAATCACAAAGCAACTAATCATGAAATTAAACTATACCACAAAAGCCACATAAAGAAGATAAAAAGACAGCTCACCAATCAAGACAAAATATTTTCGATACATATAACTGACAACCAAAACATTATTAGCCAGAACTAAGAATCAATTTTTAAGAAGACAGACTATACCATGAAAAAAAAGAAAAAGGCAAATCAGGTACTCCACAAAAAGAGGAAGTACCAATAGCAAAGAAATATTTGAAAAGATATTCACCTTCCTTTACACTTTCATAGCAAGAAAGATGGTAGTAGCATAAAACAAGACATAAACCAATGTCCGTGGATAGGAAAATGGATAAATAAATTGTGGTATACTCACATCATAGAATACTACATACAACTATATGCAAAAATATTCATGAGTCTTATAAACAAAATAGTCTTTAAAAACTTGCAGAAGACAACATTCAGCATGATGCCATTTTTATCAAGCAAAAACAAGCAAACGTTAACGATTTTGTTTACAGAGACAAATGAATGTAGTAAAATTTAATTTAGAAAGCAAAAGGTTTATTAACACAAAACTCTGGAGAGTGTTAACCTCTGTAGAGAAAGTGGAAGAAGGGCAGAGCCCAGAGTAGCTTTACCAGCACTGGTAATGTACTAATACTTAAGTTGGGTAAGGAGTTCTTTTGCACTGTGCTTCACATTTTCTATATGTTATGCTTATTTTTTTGTATGTATCAACTATTTACACAATAATACTTTAAATATAGCATAACAGTAATAAGACTTCTCATATTGCACACTTTTATTTTTGCCACTCCTATTAAAATTCCACCTAAGAATGGCAGAACAGTTTGCTAATTTACAATATTTCCATCCAGTGTATGTCAATATTTACTTATCCATAAACATAAGCATATGTATGCTATATATACTTACATCATATAGAATTGCGATAAATTAACCAAGAATTATAACTTACCTAATGTAAGCCTATGGAGCAAGCAGCAACTCACTTCTTGGATTTTTTCACTGATAGGGAATGCTATCATGGCTTCTACCACAATATTATAACACCTGACATTGCCACTCATGAGGACTTCAACATTACTGCCTAAATTTAAAGAAATCATAATTTTCAATAAGGTAATAATTTCCCCTTTGAAATATGCATACAAAGACACCTTAAAGAGATTTGAAATATATGGCAGTATAATGGCTACATTTCCAAATTTAAATATACTGTTCTGTCAAATAGCTATAAAAATACTGTTGTTCAATGTTAATATAATACAATTTAGGACTCATCTCTAGCATTAAGGGAAAGTTGCTTTATTCCTGTATTTTTGGCTTAAAAACTTAAAGAAAATAAAGGGAAAACTGAGAGTGCTTTTTATATAAGTCAAAATACATAAAGTTTTGGCTGTAAGTTTTCAAATAAATGGATTTGGGGCCTGTTTCCGAATGAGGCACTATTCCATTGGATAACGGATTTTAATTCCTCCTTTCCTCAAACCAACAGAAAGAAAATCAAGATTATATCACATAATAGAAGAGGTAGAATCAGCTATCATCTATTTCCTGTCCATTCCAGAAGGGCAGCAGAAGAGCAGCCAGTGTAAAAGGCAGCAAAACCGAGCTTCCTGAAGACTCTGAGATAGACAGGGAAAAGAATGGATGAAGGGGAGAGGAGGGACATAATATTAAAATGTATAACTAAGGGATAAACATAGGTGAACCACAAAGGAAGGAAAGAATCCACTGGGAAAGGCAATTAATCAATAGAGTATGTGAATCTATGTGGAGAAAACTAATTTATATGTCTGAATGAAATGTTGACTATTCTTAAAACAGACAGAAAAAAGGTGTTTGCAAAACATTTTTCTTTCTTTTCTGGCACAATCAAACTAACCAACTGTTTTCCAAAAACTACATTTTTAATGCTTAATTTGTATTTAAAAAAACACTAAATATGGAAAAAGAAGGAAATGAAATGAAAGGAAATGGCCTCAACGCAATTAACTCCTTTTATTCAGAATCAAAGATACAACCTGCTCTAGATTCAAGGTAAAGTTTAAGACACTTGTTTTTTTTTAAGTTTTAGTTGCTGCTTTCTTTGACCTTTTCTTTATGAATCAGCACATTTACACTGGAGTTATGGTGATGTGGGTGGAAAAGAATGAATTTCAAAACAACCAGCACAAAATAAATAAATAAATGTATAGCCAAGGAAAGGTAAAATGAAGAATATATTCAGTTTGTTGGCAGTAGATGACTCAGAGAAGTTTAAATTCCATTTCCTATTATTGTTCTGCCCCATCTACTTCTAAGAGTTTAACTTTCCATGGATAAGAAAATGATGGATTTTATAACCATTATTAAGAACGGGCATTATTTCACAAGCTGATTAGTCTCACATCTGTGAGATTTCTATGTCTGAAACCATATATGCATATTATATATAATAAGCTACATATGTATGAAATACAAAGCATGTAGTAATACTGTCAGTGTTTTAACCACACTTACTACATTACATTACCAGGTACTATTCTACATTTTTCACATTATTTAACTGATTTAACCCTCACAACTTCACATGTGTGAAGATGAAATTATTACCAGATAAATGCATGTGTAAATCCTGTACAAGCCCAAACACGTAATACATGAAATACAAAATGCTCATGTGCACTTACAAAAGTAATAGAAATCTGATGTATTATTTTTGTCCATTAGTATTCACTGGTAGCATACACAGCAAATTAATTTCTTCTTATTTGTACTTTTTTGTTATAAAAGTGGCTAGATTTCATAGCATCACCCAAATGCCAAACAAGAATCACAATAAAGTTCCAACTCCTTCCTGTGGCTTTTCAGGCCCTAGGATCTGGTTATGTCTCCAGCCTCATCCACTGACTCTCATCAAGCCCTTCCCCTACCTCCATGAAATGGCACAGGAGCAGATGCTCAGGACTCTGCATGTGTATTACACACACGCATGCGTGCACACACTTATAAATACAGTTTACTGAGCTACTTTTATCCTCTTGATTCCTCTATGCTATCTTTTGCTCCAGGATGTTTACGCTTAGGATGCCCACTGCCTGGGATACTGCCTGCACTTCTACTTCACCTCACACCTCTCCGCACACAAAGCTCTCCTCATCATTCAAGACTCCGCTGAGAGATCTTGCCTCACTCCCTGTTTGTTCTCAAAACCCTAGGTACTTCTGCCAACACTTGCCCTATAATACTTTGTAATCACTTCCATGCTTATCTGTATCTTGTGGGGTACCATGGGGTCAGAAAAGGAAAGAAACATGTTTACATTTTCTGCTACTGTTTCTCCAGCACCAAGCCCAGAGCCGGTAGCAGTACAGCATCAATAAATAAAAATTTATTAAATGAATAAATGAATGAGTTTAGCATCTACAAGTTTCTAAATAATAAAAATATTTTTGAAACACACTCAGAAAGAAGATATATTGTAATTTTTCAGATTCAAAAATGAAACCATGTATGCAGGCTACTTACAAGGAATTGCTAGGGAATATAAACAGTGCAGTACATGAAACACAATTTCCTCTTCATCTTTAAAATGTTTTAATGTACTTAGCAATATCATATAATCTTTATTCTCAACAAATTCAGTCAGTTGCTCCTCTGAAACTAAAAAATGAAAGACAAAATACCGAAAGAGTTCAAACATGATATAAAAGTTTAATTACTCAAAAATATAATATTCATAATGATTAGATAAGACAGTCGATACAACAAATTAAAAATTATATTTTAGCAAAGAGCACTTCCTAGGAATTTTATAATGGGGAAAATAGCTATTGAGGTTAAAATAATTGTTTTGACCCATATTAGTTATTCCATGTTTTGAAATGTAGTGACCATGTAGTGACCAAACAGTTCTCAGAAAAATTAAATTATTTACAATTTCATTTGAAAGATTCTAGAGAAAACTAATCAATGAATAATAAAGATGGCCTACTGAAGTGAACATATCACAATACTTAAAAAGGAGTGGTTGGGCTTCCCTGGTGGCGCAGTGGTTGAGAGTCCGCCTGCTGATGCAGGGGACACGCGTTCATGTCCCGGTCCGGGAAGATCCCACATGTCGTGGAGTGGCTGGGCCCGTGAGCCATGGCCACTGAGCCTGCGCGTCTGGAGCCTGTGCTCCGCAACGGGAGAGGCCACAGCAGTGAGAGGCCCACGTATCGCAAAAAAAAAAAAAAAAAAAAAAAAAAAAGGAGTGGTTAATGGTACATTGTTGAAGGGCAGCTCAGCTAAGTGGATGAGTTCAAGAGGAATGAACTTCAGCAAATAACAAGTAATTAGACTTTGAAATACTTTATCTTAATGGTCTGACTTCATCAGAGATCAAAAATTGTCATCATTAATTTTCATAATTAAAGTCTTGGGATCAAGCCAATGAGTTTCATTTGGAGTCATTTTATTGGGTGGGAACCTCAAAAACATGTATAAAAATCTGGTTTATCTAGCCTGAGAAGGACACTGACATAAATGTCAGTGTCACTCTTCATAATCAACATTACTTTTTGCTGTTCAACTTTACACCAATAGTCCATATAATATAATGTGAAATTGACTGGGTTCTTCTAATAAATGAGAAGTATCACCAAACCTTCTCATTTTATGAAACAGTTTCCAGAGCATAGTTTCAAATTTTGAAAATTAACTTTACACGTGCCACTAATTAATGGGGAACTTCATATTCTTGAAAACTTCAGAAATGTTTCTACTCTACATATACAATCACAACACTGTCAGCGCTGATCTATCAAATAAGATCATCTTTTTAATATTCCCTGGCGCTTCTCCATATGTCCTAGATGGATCCCACAATGCTGGTGAGTGATGCTAACCCTTCTTTCATGAATAAGAATGTGCCCCTTAAACTGCAGCACAGAAGATTATAAGCCCTCAAGACAGTAATTCCTCAAACTCAATTCTGCCCAATTCTTAGGAAAAGCTTAGTTTCAAGATATGACATTTAGAGAAGACAGCCTGAAAGACATGCAGTTCCTCCATTCCTCTCTTCCACCACCAGAGAGCTGAGCCCCATGTCCATGCTGTTCTGACTCTTGATAGAATCTCTTTCACTGAAATACACTTTGTGTTCCTTGCAAACTGTATGTATTTTATCAACTTATCCAGGGAAACCCAAGGGAGTATTTTCTCAAGTCTCCCATGAGACTGATTGCGTCTTCTGATTAATGAGTTTACTTTTATCTCAAGTAACTTTGTAACCAATGATGTTTACCTCTTTGCCTGATAGGAAGCAAAGAACCAAATTTCTGGTCCATCCCTTTGCAAAGATACAGGATCTGAAGTAAGCAGTAAATTTAACCTAGCTTCATATCATTTTCCCTTCACCCATTTCCTCATTCATTTTTCTTTTCCTCTAATGTATTATAAATATCTATAAGCTAGTTGAAGTCCTTCTGGAATAAGAGAATTAAACAGTAGAATTTCCATTCCTGGAGCTTCCAGAAACTAGAGTAGGTAAACTGATATGAACACAGGGCCCACATACGTTATTCTTATCCTAAACTCCTAGCACTGTTGGCTCTCATAATGACACAAAAGGTGCTCTCAAAAACTGTGGTAAATTGAATTGTAATGGAGATAACTAGCTGTGTACTCTCAGGCAGGTTGCTCATTTCACTTCTCTGATCCATTTCCTCACCAAGCCAGTGGAAGGACTAAAGGTTCCAACCAACTATAAAATTACATGGCTATCTCTGTCATCATTCTCAGTGCCATGTGATAAAATACATATTAGTCTTTTTCCTAAGGGACACTTTGTAAACCTTTTAGTTCTTTATCCAGAGCCTTTAGCAATTTCTAAAACCTCTGGTGATGACTTAACATCATAAACCCAAACTTAACCTATGCTTGGCTTCACAGTATTACTTTTTCTTCCTTAACTCCTACACATACAGTTTGCAAAGTGAACCTATGCCTTGCTAAGCAATGGAAGAAAGTTTACTACAATTGCATAATTGATAATCCATGAATGAAATTCATTCTGCAAAAACAAGCAATATTTCTGAATTAACCCCATTACTTATCCTTGACTGACAATCCAACTTTTAATAAATAGTACAATTTCAGATCTTTTCTTATTATCATAATTATATCCTACTTATCCCACTATAAACCATTTCTTCTTATATAAATATCAAAATAAAGAATTTGACATTTTAAATACCTCTCTCAAACAGCACATGTAAAGCTTTGCATCCAAGTTTCTGGACTTCGTCATTGGCTGAAAATGTGCGCATGGCATCAAAAATTAACAAGAAAATATCATTTTCTTCATCCAGTATCAGCAAAGTGATTTTACCTATTTCAAAGAGAATATGCTCCAAGTAAATAGCTGCTTTAACATTTAATGTCTTCATTTTTACATGAGGGTTATGAATGGTTTGTGGACTTCTCTTTTTGATGAACCACTTAATTGCCCCAGATGTTAGACCTATCAAGCTTTACGGTCTTTCTAAATGAGATAAACTCCCAGTACACTTTACTATAACTCTGTGATTCCCAATCAATACCCATAGCCAAGACCTCTTGCCCCAAATTCCTGAAACATTTCTACCTGCCTCTTAGACAACACCATCTGAATACTCCATGGCCACCCAAACCTTGCCTACTCCAGTTCCATCTCTTCATCAATAACCACCATCCAATAGTTACCAGAGAAACTACAGTCATCTTCCTTCTTTCATCCTCCCTCTCTCTTCTCATTCTCTGACTAGACAAAGAATCAACTCATTACCAAGTCCTTCAAGTCTAACTTCTAAATATCTCAAAAACTCCTTTTGAACTAGGCCCCTCCATTTCTGTCTTGTTCAGGACCCCAACACTTCTCACCTAGAATGCAAACACAATTGCATAATTGCTCTGGTAGGTCCAAATCCCTACCTAACTAGTTTACCTGCTGCATTATATTTCTAAAACACAAATGTGATCTGTAAATCCCTTGCTGAAGTCTTCTAGGCCTTCTCGCACTCCTCAGTCTGACAAACAAGACTTTTCACAGACTACATGTATCTCATCAGCCTCACGTCCCTCCCTGCACTACTGACTCCAAACATGCTAAACCCCTTGCTCATCATGAACACATTTCTTTTGATATCTTTTTGCACTTGCACTAGCTGCATGGAATGCCCTTGCCATTTTCTGCACCAAATATGATCCTACCTTAAATCAAGAAATAACACAAACAGTACCTATTCTGTCAATAAAAACTGTAGGAGTGGTAGTCGTAGCAAACACTTCTACAGCACATAACATGTCAGACATAGGTTGAAGTATTGATAGTTCACTCTAACACGTGTAAACCACCACAACCCTGTGAGGTAGGTGCAATCCTCATGTTAGATAGAGATAAGGAAACTGAGGCACAGAAGTGATGCAGTGACTTTGCCCAAAGTAGAACAAATAAGAGGCAGAGCTGGATTAAAATTAAAGCAGGTCATGACCATGCTCTTAACTCCTACAAATGAGCTTAGCTGCTCTCTTCTCTTTGTTCCTATGGTGGTTTTCTTCATATCTCTGTTAGAGTACTTTTGTCATTACATTGAAATCATTTCTTTAAATGCTTTTTATCTCTTTGTCAGTGCTATCCAATTCTGTAGCCACCAATCACATGAGGCTACTTAAACTCAAATTTAAATCAATTAAAATTAAATAAAATTAAAATTCAGTTTCTCACATTTCCAATGTTCAACCACCACACGTGGCTACTCGCCATGATTTTGAACATATACAACACTTCCTTCATTGCAAAATGTTATATTGGACAGTGGTGCTGGACTGTGAACTTCTACATTGTAGGAACTTTGCCTCACCTGTCTGAGAGTTCTCTAGCAGCCAGCACAGCAGTAAGTGCCCAATAACTATTACCTCAGTTAACAAATAAGCCAAACAAAAATATGATTCATAAATTAGCCTCTAATAAGTACCTGAAATGAACTCTAAAACACATTACAAATTTTCCTAAAAGCTCAAAATCCTTAATGTTACGTGGAAGAAATTAACTAGTCTTTTTAAAACACATGTCAAATTTACTATTTGTCTACATGCTGCTAACCTTGATATATTCATGTTGGGAGATTTCTCAAATTCATAAACCTCCTGTCCATTGCCAAATGGAGAATAAATCTTTACCTCCTCACCTCCACCAAAAAACAAGATCCCAAGGATGAGTTTAAATAAATCATGGTTAAGACTAGTTAGTACATCCCATTATATATTTTAATAAAAGGCTCTGGTGAAGTGGTGAGTACCTTCTGGCCTTTCCTATCCCTCTTCAGTTCATTCTCTGATCTTCACCCTCTTTCTTCCTTTCTCTTTCTCCTATTGGACCTTCATCACTTAGCATGGCCAATGAGGGCCTTTAAAAATCTTACCACCCACACATCCAGCCCCTCCCAGGCCTCTGCAACGCTGCACATGCTGTTTTCTTGACCTAAAGCACCCTTCACACTTTGAAGGAAATCCACTCTATCCTTCATGCTTAGCTTCCCTGAAAGGAGCCTTTCTTCTCAGAACCTTACATCATAGCAAGTGTCTGTCACAGCAATGATCACAACTATTGCACCACAGCAACATTCTTTGTTTTCAGGTCCATTATCCTCCAAGTATAAGTTTACTCAGGGAAAGAACCTGACATGTGAAATCAGACCCTGGTTCTACTACTTTTTGGCTGAGGCAATCTCTCTATGCTTCAGTGTTCTCTAGAAAACTGAGATAAAATAATAAACTTAAGGGATGTTTTGAGGATTATGCTTTTAAAAGCATATTAAGTATTTTACATGTTAAGCCTAGCATTTAGCAAGCACTCAAGAAGAAAAGCTATATATTTTTATTATGACATATTACTATTATGTCATACTCTAGAGCATATATTATAGAAAATATATTAGAGATCTAATGAAGTACAATACAGTCATGACAAGGACATGTATGGCTAACAAACTAATGAGAATGTGAGATGTGGGACCAGATCTGAGGAGCAAAGCTGGGGACAGACATTAGATTTGGGAGTAATATATAAGGTGATGTTTAAGGCCAAGATGTTGGGTGGTATTTTTGAGAGAAAAAGTGTAGAGAAAAGAGATAAGGAAAGAAAATGGAGGGGTTCCCTGGTGGCGCAATGGTTAAGAATCTGCCTGTCAATGCAGGGGACACGAGTTTGGGCCGTGGTCCAGGAAGATTCCACATGTCACAGAGCAACAAAGCTCGTGCGCCGCAACTACTGAGCCTGTGCTCTAGAGCCCGCGAGCCACAACTACTGAGCCCACATGCCACAACTACTGAAGCCCACGCGCCTAGAGCCCATGCTCCACAATAAAGAGAAGCCACCCAGTGAGAAGCCCGCACATACAATGAAAAGCAGCCCCTGCTCCCCGCAACTAGAGAAAGCCGGCACCCAGCAACCAAGACCCAATGCAGCCAAAAATAAATAAATAAATTTATTTTTAAAAAATGGAAAATGGAAACAGAATTTTGGAAATCACCAATATTGAGGTTATATTATGTGATTATACTTTAAAAAAATAACATCAAAACACATTTAGCAAATGGTTTAAAATGGTTTTTTCAGTCAACATTAAAATTGTGTGTATATACTACCTGAAGTTAGGAGAAGATCTAAGGCCTTCAATCCAACTGTTGACAGGTTGACACTGGCATTATGAACTGTTAGCATTTTAAGAATCAGTCTGTAATTAAAAACAAAAATCAAGATCATACCTAGATGTTTGCTCTTTTAGATATTGTTTTTTACTCACCTACATTTTTATTCATCTCATTGTATTTCATTCCCTATATTGAAGCTAGTGTATTTTTTCTCCCTGTAAACCTGAGCCAGGTTTATGATGACTAACAGGGAATTATTATGAGTCTCAATAGAAAAGTTATAACTTTTTCCTCTAAATATTCAAATTCAACTATTAACTATTTCACCCAATTCTATATCCAAAATAATATTGAGCTATATGCACCAAGGGATCAATCATTCTATATGTGATACAAACTTGTAAATTATGTTATACACATTGATATTATTATAGAGAGATGTAATTAAAATGTTAGCTTGTATATAAAAATTAAGAACCATTTGAATATTTAAATTATTGATTTTTACTATTTTTGAAAGAGAAATTGATATTTTATAACAGAAAGTGAACCTAGTCTATCAATAGTATTCAATTAGTTCAAATGCATTAAATTTGAGCCCCTGAGTTATCAATTCTAAAATATACAGTCTTTAGTCTATTCCTACCCCAGTGCTGTTTGGCTTTCTATTGTTAGAAGAAGAGAGAGCCTCCATGGCTTCACCTAGATCCAAGAAACTTGGCACGTGGTCTCCAGGTGGTGAGGTGAGGAACTGAGAGACCCTGTCCTTCGACTCTGTCAATTCTCCTCCTACCTATGCTGCCCCTACCTCTCCCTGCACCACTCCCACTATTCCTGACTTCAACACCACACAAGAGATTTCTCCTTTAGTACTGTAAGCCTTTGGGGGGATAAAAGTCCTTGAATATAAGGAGATATGTTTTACAATAAATATTTGCTGGTAATGATCTAATATGCTCCACTGTAGAGAGAGTGTGTCTACACTGTTCACACTACTTCTGGCCTAAAGGAGTGTAATACCTGATGAACAGAAGATGAATCAATGATGAGTGAGTGACCAAATAAATGAGTGAATGAAACTCCCTGTAGAAATGTTTATGTAAGTTAATTTGAACATTTGGTTTATACCAGAATATGACTAGATGAGTTTTCCATTGCTCGCTAAAGTTATAGATGGCTAATCTTTGGGGATCTTGGAAATTCTCATCCAAAGCAAGGGACACATAACATTACAACTACTAATTGCAGGCATATTTTGTCTAATTCCTCATTAAATGCAGTATTCTTTACTACTGACTCATAGAATTTCAGAGATTAGTTTGGTGTTCAGAGAACACCAATTAACTGTAATTAGTCTCTTTTCAGAGCACAGTCTTTAGATGCTAGAAACCGAAGAACGGCAACACATGTTTATCAAAGATGGAAAAATGTATAAGCACGGGCATGCTCGCCTATGAACAAACAGCTCTGATTTGTCAAAATCTGCAGCCACAGTTAATACTAATAAATAATGCAAAGATGTAAACTTTAGTTTTGCATTAATTACATTTTCCACAAGCAATATGCCTTTGGAAGCAATTAGTATTCACTTCTCTGTGGTAAAGAAGAGTCACATTAGGTATAAAGAACACCTAAAGTTGATGACAGAAGATATTTTCTTAAATGTCAAGAAACAAAGTTATCCAAAAAGGATTTTCCTGGAAACACATTCTTTTTTCAGAAAAGTTTTTCTTAACTAATTATGGCTAAAGAAGTAGTCTCATTTAAGAAGTCATTATGTTGCAAACTGCAATAATATAGCTGGTAAATAGCTATCAAGATTTGGCTGCAGATGTACTGAAAGATAATTTCCTCTTTTTTCTTCATTTTAAAAGCTGTAGTTTAAGCTCATTAAATATATATGTATGAATATACATAAATGTACTTTTTAAAGACAGTAAAGCATAAACTTCTAAATTACTATTTATAGAACTAACATTTTAGTTCCCATATTTTTGTTTTGAAGAAGTTGTGGTTTGTGTCAGTTCTACTATTAAAAAGTAAAAAAAGAGGGGCTTCCCTGGTAGCGCAGTGGTTGAGAGTCCGCCTGCTGATGCAGGGGACACGGGTTCGTGTCCCGGTCCGGGAAGATCCCACATGCCGCGGAGCGGCTGGGCCCGTGAGCCATGGCCGCTGAGCCTGCGCATCCGGAGCCTGTGCTCCGCAACGGGAGAGGCCACAACAGTGAGAGGCCCGCATACCCCCCCAAAAAAAAAAAGAAAAGAAAAAATCTTTCCTTGGTTTGAATTCATAAACAGTCATCAACAACAATCTACAACTTAATCAATTGTATAACTATTATTATATTACTAAAATCATAACAACACCTGACTTCTTACCTCAAATGTTAGTTTTCTAATTCAAATAGATTATAGACTTCTGAGTCAAAAGCTCTCTATAAATGTAAATCATTGATTCAGGGAAAACTATATGTATTTTAAAGGATTTTTACCAGATTGGCTTGGATTGCAAATATAATGTATCAAGGGAAGGGTTGTCATATGTACAGATAAATATTCAATGCAGTTTGTTTTTACATACTTACTGGTGAACCCCTAGGACTTCCCAATCATGTCCAATATCCTGGGGACCCATTAAGATTTGCATTGTATTTGGACAGATTTCTATTAATTTGCATAAAAGTGACCAACCCACCTAAAAACAAGAAAGACAAATATTCACATTTTTTAAAAAACCACACAAATAGAATATATTCAGTCAAAGAATCTCTTCATTCTTAATAGAATAGGTGGCTACTATTTTAAAATAATTATTTTAAAACAAAATGATACTCTAAAAATGCTTACTGAGAAAAGCAACTCATATACTTAGAATACATCTTTCTTCAAAAATCTACTGAAAAGGCATACAAAAATATTATAACATTTCTGAATGATGAAGGCAATAGACTGCCTATTGTCTACATAAAAGGAAATAAAACACACAAAAAAATAGTTTTAGAGGACACACCAAAATTATGAAGTACAGGAAAGGCTATTCTCAGGCCTTCGTACTTTTTAAGGCATATCTACCTGACAGATTTTCTTCTAAATATTTAGTACTTTAATTATAAGAAGAAATGAAGTTGTTTGGAATGGAGGATTAGGGGAAGTTGGAGATTTTGATGGCAAAGTGTAAGCTTTCAGGAAAGACTGCTCCCCAGATAATGGAGCTAGAAAAAATAGCAAAAGAAGTAGTATCGTCTGATGACAGTGTAACATCTTTCACAGGTAAAAGAGACAGGCATTATGAGATAGAGAGGTAGAATTTCTCAGTGGACCCCTCTAGATTTCTTCCATACACCTAACTATGAGCTGATGAGATTCAGACATCACAAGTGTCCCTAAACTCTCTCACATTCCCAAATTAAGTATGATCTTACTGATGAATTTTAAATATACCTTCGTTCAGCTCATTTATACATGATGCCAACTTGAATAAGCTGCTCTTTACTTCTGAAAAAAATACATTTTTTTACATACGATATTTTAATTCCAAACTGGAGATTAAATTTAACTCACTTTTCCTGTTATAGTTTCCTCCCCAAATTTAAGGACTCTTCAATTCTTTCTACTATATTACAGAACTAAACTTGATATGGTCAGAAAAAGAAAATAGAAAATGCATATACATGCAGATCTAGAGATTAATGAAAAAGTGCCTAAGCACGATGTGTGATAAATACCAATATAATATGAATCCTGAAAGCAGGATTCGCTAGAATTACTCAGGGAAGAATATAATACAGAAAAGGTAGAATTTGAGTCAGATTTCAAAAGAATTATAAATTTGGTCACTCAAAATAGGGAAATGGAAACTTCTAATACTGATGAGTTGTGAGGAAGGAAAGTAAGATGCTAAATGGTGAGGAGGCTGCCAAAGAGGGGCCCACTGCTAAATGAGACTGGATACGTGAGTTGGAGCTGAGTGGTACAGACGGTTGAGTGACAAGGGGAGAAAACTCTATGCAACCAAAAAGGAATAATGCCACATTTCCTACTTGTTTACAGGAATAAACAAGGGGTATTTAATAAGATAAAAGTGACTACATAAGATCTTGTTACAATATTATTTCCAGATCTTTTCTGGATTAAGCATGAATTGCTTTACTCTGTCATCACTTCCTCTTACACAATTTCAAATTCCTTGAAAAGGAAGCAATTTCTGACAGCTATTTTTACCTATATTTAAGTAGACAACCTCCTCCACGTAAGTCGAACAGATATTGACAATCCAGATGTCATAGAAACTGGCTATTTTTGTGCTTTCATAAAATCATCAAGACTTTTTTCCCCAAGTATTTCAAAAATTAACATTTGGAACAGTTTCTGGTGGGAAATATAAAATCATAAATCACACAGGATGCTATACTCATCTCTGCACCTGCATGGCTAACTCAAGGAGAAAACCTGTTTTGTTTTGCTTGATGAAACAGCAGCATCAGTAATTGCTTTGCAAAAAGACTGAGGCAACTGAGCTTCCAAGATTAAATAGAATTGCTAGCAGCAAAGCAGAGGTAACAATTGATCCATTAATGTATTCAATTAAAAGCTTATCTTTCAAAAAGAGAAGGCTCCCATCCTGCACAGTTATAATACAATTAAATTAGTAGTTTCACTTTATTATAATTATTCTGTAAACTCAAGTATCTAAGTAATGCACAATGGGAAAGAGTCTAGGGGTTAAAGAAAATTTCAGTCACTTTCATATATTTCACTCATTTACATCAAAGGTGGAAACTGTGTGGATAAAGAGAAGTAATGTAAACTGAAGAACACAGAGAAATGATCAGATGACTGACAGGAAAAGAAATTTATAAGACAGCAGCCTAACTACCAATTCTCTAAAGATTGTCATTTATTAAGGAGAACTAATAAAATATGAAAAGGCATTGAAAATAAAAATTCAGAGTCTGGAATGTCATGTTAAATGAATTCTGAAAACAAACCTTACTATTTACTTTTGAAGGGTACTTTACCTTAACTCCTTAAATTCATCAAGTGATTTTAGTTCAGCACCTCCAGCTGATTCAAGATATAAAGCTTTAAAGAATATCTAGACTAATTTCACCAGTAATATGAAGAAAGCTAAAGGAAAATTTTTTTTCTTTTAAGTGGAGTATTAAAATATCAGTAGAGCTACCCCACTCCACATCCCTTTGATAAGATCAATGATAATTTAAATCGATAATGTCATTGTGCATAGCACGGCCACAGTATTTGTATCATACCATTGTACTTTTTACTTACGTAAAAATCTTATGACATCAGCATCTACTATATGATGGAAAAAGATTCTGAAGGTGTGTGAAGCTTGAGTCCTGACCCTGTCACTAGCTCTGTGATCCTAAATGAGCTACTTATTCTGAGGAAAAAACATTCAGTGTGATTTCTGAGAGGATAGTGAGAGTCCAGCAAGAATCAAATGATATAATATACGTAATGCCCTTTGTAGAGTAATATATTGTGCTGAAACTAATAATTCTATTCCATTAAATTACCAAATCAAAAGACAATTCCTTATTTTCATTTATCTCTGGTACCTACTGGGCAAGGAAATTGAGTGACATTCATAACTACTCCAAACAAACATGTCCAGGCTCAGGCAGTTTCTGAAATGAAGAAGAATTAGGTGGTGGGAATGTTGCAGGCTTCCCTGGATTCTCAAGTCTAGCACTGCCTCCTCTGGACCCTGCAGACCAAAGGCCACCCAGGGACCAATTGTTCTGAGTTGTACCTGGCAGGAGACTACCAAGAACAGAATCCAAGGAATGCAGGCTGCCAGACAAGGCACTTTGGAACACCAAAGCAGAGGCAAGTAAGAAGGATGATGTGGGTGGAGAGTAGCAAGCACAATAAGCCAGTGCCAGGGAGTGACTCATGTTTCATGGGCAAAATTCAGACATTGGGTGTTAAAAAGAACAGTGTCTTTATCATGTCTCCATTTTTTCATGATCTTATTTGCTAACAGCCTGAAAATCAATAGTCAGATGGGAAATATTTCAGTTGAAGAAAAATAAAAGTAACCATTTATCTGAGATATAAACATCTTCATATAAAAGAAGCTAGATATATGTTTCACCCAAACTAGACATAGCTAGACACAGAGATTAGCATAAGATAGACAGATACAGACTTAAGAGATCCAGATAATTCTTACATCTGTCTAGCCTCTCAAGTAGGTATTAAGATACACTGCACCTCGATAGAGTTCAAAGTTCAATTCTCTTTCCCTTCAGGATCTAACATGCAAATGAAAAAAGTAATTTCAGTTCCCCAAATCTCAATAGCTACAAAGGAAGTTAACCTTAGGCAGTAATTTTGTTTTGACTGTAAATCATCCTTAATTATCATCTTAAGGCTCCTTTTTAAATATATCTAAGACATGTAACAAATTTCTGGGTTTCCTACAGTGCAGATTCTAAGATTCACTTTTACATTCATTTTATATGAAAACGGTTGAGAAGTATAGATTTAAACTTATAGGGGAATCCTAAAACATCACTCTTTAGATAATACATTGTGTACTACAACTAAGGAAGGTTAGAAATCTGTCTTCAAGTTTAAAAAAAAAGAAAACCTTAAACCTATGAGAGTTTGCCAGTAACTTCATTTTATTAATTTAATTATTATTAGTCCTATTATTGTTCATTATTCCTCTTTCCCGAACTATTCACAATTGTGTCATCTGCAGGACATGCTGTACATTGGGAAGATTCTTAGAATAATTTTATTTAAGCACTGATGAACTAGCCATCTAGCCAATGTCAGAACGAAACCTCAATCCATTATTATTCCCCTCCCACCACCATTCATATTCTGTCAGCCGACTGTATAAAGTTACTTCTTGAATACAACTAGGGAGCACACAGCTGGCCCTCTTACACCGTTAACATTTGATAATGATTTGAAAACGCTTCCATTTTAAAACCACAGTCAGCGGTTTGTCAGGACAAATCTCAGAAATAACCCAGAACTCTGGGTATAGAATATTAATAGAAAAACACCTATTTCCAATGAGAAGGGGAAGTGGGAGAAATGAAAACAACTCCTTTACCTGCTGCACACTAGCGACTCTCATATATGAGTCCAAGACGATCAACAGAGGCACGTGGACATTTTTGTCTTGAAATAACTTGGAGGCTGGAAAAGAAGGGGGTTAGGGAAAAGTAGCAAAGTCACGATTCATGGCACCCCTTTTAAGTCTGAAAAGGAGGGAGAAAACAAAAGAAGTGAGCTCAAGACCTTCCTAGAATTGTCAGCTCTTTTCTTCCCTAAGGAGTAGAGAGTTTGCGGCTTCTCAAGAATCCAGGTTTGTGCGGCCACAAAGTTCGGGGGGAGAAAGTTTGTAAAAAAAGGCCGGGGGGGAAGGAGGGCCGGGGCGGGGGACGGTAAAGGGACAGTTCCCTGGCAAACGATTACCGTGGTCGGCGTAAGTGAACACGAGCATATCCTCCAGGATTTGGACCAGCGTCTCTATCTGTTTTCCTTCCTGGACATTGTTCAGCCTGACTATCAACTTCTTCAGAGTTTCCTCATCCTCCTCCTCGCAGTCCTGGCAGCTGCCACTGGCCATGACCGACCCTGCTTCAAACCGGCCGCCCCTCCCGCACCAAGGCCGGCCGCTCCGGTCAGACGACGAGCCCACCTCACCGCCCGCAGCCAGCGCTCCCGGCTGATCCCATCTGCACCCACGCCCGCCCATTTATGCGAAGGCGGCGGCTCCGCGTCCGGCGCCGCCCTCCCCCGCCCGCTCCCTTTCCTCCTCTGCTTCCCCCTCCCCCACCCAGGGCCAAAACACAGCTCTGGGGCCTGCGAGAGGTTCAGCTGAGGTGCTGTGCCCGCAGAACCGTGGCAGGCAGGCAGGACGCAGCAAGAGCCCGCCCGGCCCGGGTGACAGTGGCCGTGGCCCCCGCGCCGGCCGAGACTGGACCCCGGGACGGCGCAGCCTCCCGAGACCGGATCCGGCTCTCCGCAGCGGCGCGGCCGGGAGTAGCGCAGGAAGAAACCGACTCAGCGGACTCCGCCAAGTGCCCAGTCCCCGGGCCCTGCAGCGGCCGGCGAGGCGCGCGGTGGGCACCGCGGCCCACGCGCCCCGACCCACCAGCCTTGACTCCTGTACCCCCGCGGAAGGTCTGGGAACTAGGAAGAAGAAAAATAAAAGCTGCCGCGGATCTCCAGATCTAAGAATAGAAATCGGGGCGTTGGGAAAAGAGGGAGCCGCCCAGTTGGCCCCTTTTAGGAAAACATTCTCTTTATAGTCACCACTATAGGGAGATGAGTAATTTCCCCCCAAGGATGGACGAAGATTTAAGCAACCAAAATGTACCCAGTTAAATGCTTTTCTATGGTTGCTGTGGCTGTAGGGAAGGAAACAAAAACATTTTTCCTGTTAGTTATCTGGAAGCTCTGCTGGCCAAAAGTCCACTAAAATTAGCTTTTGAAAATTTGAGTTTCAGTTCAGTGCAATTAAAACTAAAGAGAGGGCTTCCCTGGTTGTGCAGTGGTTAGGAATCCGCCTGCCAAGGCAAAGGACACGGGTTGGAGCCCTGGTCCAGGAAGATCCCACATGCTGCAGAGCAACTAAGCCCAAGCGGCCACAACTACTGATCCTGAGCTCTAGAAACCATGAGCCACAACTACTGAAGCCCCCTGCCCTAGACGGCCCGTGCTCTGCAACAAGAGAAGCCACAGCAATGAGAAGCCCGCGCACCGCGGCGTATAGTTGCCCCCACTCACCGCAACTGGAGAAAGCCCTCGCAGCAAGGAGGACCCAATGTAGCCAAAAATAAATTAATTAATTTTTTAAAAAAAAACTACAGGGGCTTCCCTGGTGATGCAGTGGTTGAGAGTCCGCCTGCCGATGCAGGGGACACGGGTTCGTGCCCCGGTCCAGGAAGATCCCACATGCCGCGGAGCGGCTGGGCCCGTGAGCCATGGCCGCTGGGCTTGCGCGTCCGGAGCCTGTGCTCCTCAACGGGAGAGGCCACAACAGTGAGAGGCCCACATACCACAAAAAAAAAAAAAAAAAAAACTGCAGAAAAACACAGGATAAATGAAATGAAGAGGTGAGAGATACAGACCTAAACATTGTTCTCTTGGTATTCAAAATTACTAAAGTGTTAGAAAAAAAAAAAAAAAAGTACCGCAGTAATGTGTTTTTTCAGGAAGAGAAACCCGAGCAAGAAAAGTTAAAAGACAAGGCTGGACAAAGATAATCTATTGCCTTCAGAAGATCTCTTCTGGGATGCGGGCGGGGTGGGGTGGGGGGATCATTCACAACGGAGAAGACTGGACTGGAAGTTAGATCCTTTTATTTCACTTCTGTTACCCAATTCTGACGACACTTCTGAAATGGATAAGACAGCTACTTATCCTTCTTTTACTGATGAGGAAACGGAATTTAGAGTCGATAAGAGAAGAGCATTGTTGGTGTCACACAGATGAGAACTTGAGAATCAGGACTTAAATGCAGGTATATCTCCTAACCCTAAATTGAAGGTTGTTTACACTCTACCACTTTAATCAAAATGAGCTAGGCTTGGGCTTCCCTGGTGGCGCAGTGGTTGAGAGTCTGCCTGCCGATGCAGGGGACACGGGTTCGTGCCCCAGTCTGGGAGGATCCCACATGCTGCGGAGCGGCTGGGCCCGTGAGCCATGGCCGCTGAGCCCGTGCGTCCGGAGCCTGTGCTCCGCAACGGAAGAGGCCACAACAGTGAGAGGCCCGCGTACCGCAAAAAAAAAAAAAAAAAAAAACAGACATTGCTAATTACAGTAAATTACCAAAACAAATTCCAGATGAGTTAAAAAGTTAAATGAAAATAACAAAAAGAAAATATAAATTAACAGTTATTTAATCTTGGTATGAGGAAACATAAAAACTACAGAAGATTGGTGTATGTAACTCCATAAAAATTCTAATTTTCTGCAGTCAAGGAAAACAACATAAATAAAACTAAAAGGCAAATGGCATACTGTAAAAAGAAAAGTTGCAATACATATGACAAAAACAATTAGCCTTAATCTTTTAAAAGTTCTTACAAATCACTGGATGGGAAATGACAAGCCACAGGTACCCCAGAAAAAAAGGGATTAAAGTTTTAAACTGGAAATTCACTGTGAATGGACAATAACTATAAGGAAAGTATATTCATAACTATACAAAAATTGTGTTCCTAAATATCAATAACATAGTTTTAAAATTCAATTTTCTGTGTGTATCAGTGCATAATAACAATGAGAAAGAGAGAGAGAACTTGGGAGTAGATCTAACAAAGTATTTTTAAAACCTTTATGAAGAAATTATTAAACTGTATTAAAAGGCATTATTAACAACATATAAATGAGTGAATAGGCCATATCAATTAATGAAAAGATTAAATATCAAAAAGATGCCAATGTCCCCGCAAAGTAATAAAGAAACCGTGCAAGGCTAATGAAAATTAAGCAAAAAAAATTTTTTTTTTCAGCAAGAGTGAAGAGCCTAGAAGAGCCAAGACACCTTCGAAGAAGGACAAAGCAGGAGAATTGCCCAATCAGACATTGATTCAGGGCTTCTGATAGCCTTTATCAATTTTCCAGAGGAGGAAAAAGTGCCTAACAATGTCTTCCTGTGAATTAGAAAAATGTGCACCTCCTTCCAAGCAGACACAGCCCTGTGCCAGGGTGCAAAAAGCAAGATTTGGATTTCAGACTCCACCCATCCTTTCAGCCTGGTGTCCTAATGCAGGGCGTAACCTCTACAAAATATGAAGCAGTGTGTTCAGTCTTATTATGATGCTATAATAACAGGCATGTTTCTGGTACTGTGCAAAAAAAATCAATGAAAGAGTTAGAACCCAGAAATATACCCTTATATATATGGAAATTATATGAGAGATGTTGCATTGTGTACCAGTGGGAAAAGAATAGATTATTTGATAAATGAATCTGAGACCATTGGTTGTAGAAAAAACCGCAAATCATACCCTTACCTCATGCCATATTAAAAAATAAATTCCATGTTGGTTTGAACAATTTTATATGAAAAATGTAACTAAATGTTTTGAACGTTTTGAGGGGGAAATGACCTTTTGAAGACCTTAAGGTACAGAAAGACAAGATATAATCATCACAGTCTATAAAGGAAAAGATTGTTAAATTAAAGTACATTAAAATTTAAAACTTCATACAAAGACTCCATCAACAAAGTTAAAAGATGAACACAGGCTGAAAAATTTTTGCAATGCATATAATCAAGAAAATATTAATAAGAAAAGGTAAAAAGAACTATCATAAAAGATAGGTTAGTTTTTATATAACAAAAGATATAAAAGGCATTTACAGAAGAGAAAATGCCATTTAAACCTGATGCCCAACCCCACTAAAAATAGAAGTGCAAATTAAAGCCATAATGAGATATGATTTCACACCCCGCAGATTAACCAAAAATGTAAAGTTTGATAATGCCAGTGATTGGCTGGGATATGGAGGAACTAGAACACTTATACACTACTGATGAGAGTATAAATCAGAAAAATCACTTTGGAAAGCAATATGGAAGTATCTAGTAGAGTTGAAGATGTAAGTATTCTGTGACCCAGCACTTTCTCTCCAAGGATATTCCTTAGAGACAGTCTCACATATACATAGAAAATTCATATTAAAATGTTCAGTTAGGCATTTTTTGCTTGTAATGAAAATGAAAACCACTTGAATATCCATGAACACTTACATTTCATATATTCATATAATAGACATATAAACCTGTGAAAATTATTGAACTAGAGCTTCATGTATCAACATGACTAAACAGCAAAAAAATATAATACCTTTTTAAAAGTTCCAGTAGTATATATATCCTACTGGGATATCAATACTCTAATACTAAACATACAAAGTTCCATAGTAAAAGTATAAAAATTATGCATGGGACTAATAAATTCTAGCTAGTGGTTAACCTCTGGGGAGAGGAAAGTAGAAATGCATCCAGGAAGAATACACTGAAGGCTAGAATTGTATCTGTAATTTTTTTTCTTAAACTTATTATTGGATACATGGATGTTCATTACATTGTTATCTATGGTCTGTATTCCTAACTTATTTCATAATAAAAATAATTAAATGTATTTTCAACTTCACTGGTGCTCAAAGTAATAAATAAAAAATAGATGAATTCCTTTTATTCATCAAATTGGCAAAGAACTCCTTGAAATTTGTTTGGAAGTTAGTATATGAGGAAATAATAAATTATTAATAATATATAAAAGTTGGACACAAAATTACAGAATTTTGATCCAAGTTTTGCAAAAATAACCAAAGTACATGCCTAATAAACTACTGAAAGTAGATAAGATAAACACATATGTAACAGGGGTTCTTGTGAGGTCATAGAATTATAAGTGATTTTTATGCTTCATGTATTTTTCAAATTTTTCACAGCAAATAATGTATTATAATAAGAAATAAGGCAAAGAAATTTATAAAATACAAAGTTTATACGTAGAAAACTTATTGGGAGAATATAACTTACCACACTAATAAATATAAAATATTTTACATGGCACAAGCCAAACAGGAAAATTCAAACTGAATTGTAGCAAACTCCCTGGATATATGCTATAATTCAAAAGTCTACATAGCCCAAAAACAATAATCCAAGTAATGTAAGCCTGTTCTCAGAAATACTACATTGATGGCTACAAATTCCATGAGAGCATCTTGAGTATTGTTCTATACCCACACTACAAAACAGTTTCTGGCACAACATAGCCATTCCATGAATATCTGTCACTTGGATGAATAACTGAATGAATGTAAATGGAAGACCAGAGGAGTAAAATAATCTTCCCAAGTCATCACTAAAAGGCAGAACTGAACTGTATGACAGTCTCAGACTCTCAGTCCAAACTTTTTCCATCATTTTGTTGTTCCATGTGAGTTTCATTAAACCAGAGCAAGGCTGCCTAATCACTGAAACTGCACTTACCTTTTATCATCTATGCCTTATATATACAGAAAGCAACTTTTTGTTTCTGGTTTCTGAACTAGAGATAAAAATTACAACTGTGCTTGTGATGTGATATTCTTCCCCTATCAGCTGAAATAATCTCTCATTAAATCAAATCCAAGTTACTCTGAGATTAGAACAGCAGAGTATCCACAGTCTTCATGCTTGATTTGCTCAGGAAATCAGTCTCCAAATTTATGCTAATATTATATTCTAGTTTAAAATTTTTAGAAGTATGTATATATATTAAGAGTATTATAGAAAAATAAAAGCAGTGCCATAGAAAACCAATTCAATGTCTCGTTCACCAAAAATAGATCATTGCCTTTATGTTGCTGGGCATATTATAGGTGGTCAAAAATATTTCTTGAATTGAAAAATATAAATATTATTCATAGTACTTAATCTCTACTGATAAAATAATATTAAGAACAAGAAAATTAAATGATGCATCTTTTTTATCACATTTCTTCATAGGAAAAAAATAACGAAATTTCTTTTTAGGAGAAACATTATTTTTACAACTCAATAATTAAATGGTATCTTTAGAACATAGTTTCATATCCCTGCCAAGGGTTGTTATAAAATAAAAGCACATGCAAGCTTAAGTTCCAAATGAAGAGATATATATCAATCATATCTTTCACCACTAGTACTAGAGTTTCAAAAAAATTTAGATGACTATTATAAGTGAATGATTTTACTTAAATCTATCATAAGAAGCATATATCTTTCTAGACTATTTAAAATTTTGATTGTTTAATTAGTTTAGAGTGATTTTTTGAGATTAATAAGAAGGCAAATTTGGACTATAAAAAAAAACATATTCTAGGGTATTCAGTTATTAAGTCAATAACTATTGTGCACCTACTGTGTTTGAACTCTGCTTGTGTGTTAGGGACCCAGAAGACACAATCTCTACCCTGAAGTAGTTCATAGTCTAGTGAGACAGATATTCAAAAAATTATGAAGCAAAACAACACAGTGAAAGTGGAAGAAGAGGCCCAGCAGGAACCAGGAGGGGTGAGAGGAGGAAAGGGAAGAATGCAGGCAAGTGTGTAAAAGGAGAAGTGTTTACCATTGAGGTAAGAGCAGGAAGGACTGAGAAGTGCACTCTGGTGTGGGTAACTGAGAGATCCTACTGACAAGTGTTCTGTGCAGGACAAGCCCTGAAGCCCGAGTGCCGCGCTCACTGAACAGGAATGCTAAGGGAATGAGTGCTTTACATGTGCAGTTAGTCTACAGGTATTTTTCATATATTAATGAGGTGTTACTTTTCATATTTCAAGTATCTGAAAGAGCATTCTGAATCTACTTCTTGCCTATTATTATCTCTCCATTAGTGTCACCTTTTCCCCAAAATTAGTGTTTCTTCCCATGGACAAGCAAGAATCCTGCTAAAAAACATAAGTTGCTACCAATAGTTGGAAAACATATTTGTTTTATTGCAAACCAGAAAAAGCCAAGAGAGAAAAATGTTAATAAATGGCCTTGCTGTTATTGGCCGCCAGAACATGGGAACTATGGGGGAGAGTTAGCAACCTCCACAAAAACTTGGGGAAAAAATGAAGCATAAAATCAACAAAAGCAGATGAGGCCAAAAATAATATATTAAAATCACTTCGAAGTGACACAACTGCACCCAGGCTGGCAACACTATACTTAACTGGTTAAATATGTTAACATATCTAAAGAACAAATATATTTATGTGAACGGGATTGGTGGTCCACCATGAAAACACAGATAAAGAACATAATAGGCAAACTTGAGTAATGCCCAACCAGGAGAGGTTCTTATTAAGACAACCTTTAGTAGTGAAGTGGAGCAAAAGCAGACTGCACAATGGGACTTCCCTGGTGGTCCAGTGGTCAAGACTTTGCTTTCCAATGCAGGAGGTGAAGGTTCAATCCCTGGTGGGGGAGCTCAGATCCCACTTGCCTCATGGCCAAAAAAACCAAGACATAAAACAGAAGTAAAGTTGCAACAAATTCAATAAAGACTTTAAAAAATGGTTCACATCAAAAAAAAAAAAAGTAGACTGCACTGTTGGAGAGTGAGTCTTGACCATTGGATTTTGGATCTTCTGATGAAGCTACCCTATTATGAGTGAATGAATGAATGAACTTAATTGTTTATTGAGCCTCTGTTATGTGCCAGAGGGGATATGTTATATGGGGATATGAAAGTAAACACAGAGTTTACAATCCAGGGGTGTTACTAGTGTTGAGTGATAAGTGCTATAATGAGGTACGTGTAGGTTACAACGAGAGTACATTGAAAAAGGAATTTTTGGAATAGGAAAATAAAATGAGAGAAGACTTTCTTCTAATCTGGAAAGCACAGGCCTGGAGGTGACAGAGAACAAGACAAGCATTCTAGAAATTCAACAATATTCAGTATGAATAGAGCCAGGGGTGCAAAACAGAGTTGATGCAAGTTGGATTTTTCAGGAAGCAGATTCTGAGACAGAGGTTAGGGTTGGGGGTGGGGGTGGGGATTTTTAGAGAGCACTCTTTACTATGGAGTATGGAAAGGAGGGAAGGAAATAAGGTTGAGCAGAGAGAGAAGTTGGGCTGTGATACAGTGTCAGCAGAGGGCTCAGCCAAACCTGCCAGGGACTCTAGAGCTGAGATGGCCCTCAGAGTGATTCCAAGTTGAGATAATGGGACCAGGTCTTTATTCCTCCATGTGGACCAGTCAATGGATAGAGGTATTTCTGGGAATGGGGAGTGGCATGACCTTGTGTGAGAGAATTCTCTTTAGCTAAGGCAGTTCTGAAAAGGGATGGCAGCTGAGGGCTGTCTGCCAACAGTAGTCCCAGGAGCTAGCAGAATAAAGCTTCAGTCCTCGAGGCAGATCTGGTAGCTGCATTACAGCATGACTGCAAGACAGGTGAGAGATAAAGCAGGACGGTAAGCCAAAATCACATCATGAAGGGCATTGTAAGTCATGTTAGGGGCTTTGGCTTTTACATAAGGAAAACAGGGTGGCCACTGCAGAGTTTTGCTTAAAATAGTGACATGTGAAGATTTGTGCTTCCAAGTGATCACTATGGAAGGGGTATTCTTTAGGGTAGGAAAAGAAATTGAAAGGACAAAATTGGAGGAAAATAAAATTGTGTTTGGATGCTCTTGAAGGGATCCAAGAGAGAGATGGTGGTGACCTGAATGACGAGGCCATAGCAGTAAAGATGGAAAACAGCAATGGATTTGAAAGAAATTTCAGTCACAGAATGAACTGAACTTGGTTATTGGTTTGATGTGAAGGTGCAAAGGAAGAAGTATGAAACTTAACTATTAAGTGATGGCGGTACCATTCATCAAGCCAAGAACCAGCAGAGATGGAGCAGGGCCCAGTGGCAAGCTCAGTTTTGGAATCATAGATATTACGTCTGTGGTACATTCAATTGGTAAGGGGTCATATCTATAGGTCAAAAGGTAAGAGGAAAATGTGGGCCTCCACATTTTTTAGGTTTGCCTCCAACTTAAAAATAATAAATCATCCAGAAGGAAACATGAAATCTCCTATAGGACAAAAAAAACACTTGGGACTGGAAAGGAGGAGTCCAAAAAAGGTGATTAAGAAAGAACAGCCAAAGATGTAGGAGGAAAACCCATTGAGAATGATCAGTAAGAGATCAAGGAGACAATGAGCTCAAGGGGCAAGGGTGCCACCATGTCTCAACATTCCCGGCAGAGAGACTGGGGGTTCCCTTGCCAAGAGCCATACCAGGAGAGTAGTGTGGGTGGAAGCCAGACCACAGGGGGCAGGAGTCTAGCAAAGAAACCATATATCCTGGAGGTGGTGTTGGGGTGGCATCAAGAGTGGGGCATTCTGTATTGTCTTATGATATAGAAACATAAAAGGAAAGGCCAGGAGGAGATAATTTATAGAATGAACTCCAAGTGGAAGCCCTGTGCACATAAGATCTGGAGTATAAATAACAGGGTTGGAATTAACCTCAGGGAGGTTTTAGAGTAACCTAAAGGAAGGAGGAAGGGGCACTGTGGAGACAGGTAAGTTTGTAGGTGGAATAACAGGAAATAAGAAGAGTTCCCATTGTATTGGTGGGCTGTGTGTGAGGTCATCTGTGAGGGTGAAGGATGGGAACATGTTGGAGTTGGGGATTAGAAGAAAGAAAGTTTTCAATTTATATTGGATGGAAGAATACCTTAACTAGGTAGCCTGTTGCTTCTAAACATTTAAATCATTTAGTCACTTTTCTGATTTCATGCTCAGCAAACAACTAGTGTTTATAAGTTGACTTCCCTGTAGTTTTCTCAAAACTTTTTAGTCATTACTATGGTTGTTGTTATGATTACAGGGAAGAAATGTACTATGCAGGATGATATGTGTATTCTGGTCCTCATGACAGTTATATTTCTTATTGTAATCAGTACATTGACATTTTTGCTTTATACTACTTGGAAGGGTAAGTTTGGTTTGTGTGAATGCCCTTGAACAAGTTCATTGTGAATGTATTGTCTATATAGGCCAGATATCTGGGCCATCAAGTCCAGGGGCATAGGGGACCATGCCAGGTTTGCCATGCACTCTGAGAAAAGGCCTCTTGGAGGACAGCCAACCAGACTGTTCCTGTTTTCCTGTCTTGAATTTCATATATTCTTTTAAAACTTTCCAGTATTAATTATGGGACACATCCAAAGCCAGAGCTAAATAGGAAAATAGAGTTGGAAGTATCACAACAAGATACAGAAAACAGTTTAAGGCAATTCCAAAAGAATCAGAAAGGGAAAATTTTGACAAAAAGTAGAATAAAACTTCTGATGTATTGACAGTCATCTTCTTCTCTAAAGGCACATCAATTCATTCCTTCATTTACTCATTCAGTATATAAGTATTGATCACCCACTACCTACTAGGAAGATGGTTATGAACAAGTGAGATTAGCTCCTTTCCCTACAGTGTCTACTGCCAAATGCTGCCAAGATGAAGAGTTTGCAGAGGGAATAATAGAATAGAACAGAATAGAAAGTATACGTAGCTATATCAGTCTCTTGTGACAAATTTCTTCTACAACACAATCCAATTGTTGAACAATTGACAAAGATTAACCAAAAACTCTTGTGCTATATTTACCATAGAAAATAGTATTAAGGTACTAAAAAAATCTTTTAAAATGTATATACTGTTGCTTGAAAAGAAAATCAGAGAAGACATCAAGGAATTATCACCTTTATTTTTCTGATTTGAAGAATAAACAGAAGAGAATGATAGAGGACATTTCTATTCAACTAGTACAAATATTGCAACTGAAAGATGTCTCAATGATAAAAAATAATAAGTTAATATAAACATCCAGAGTAGGATTTTATCATCAAAATGTATTATGTCCTTTAGGAATATAGCAAGATCTTTAGACACAAGGTTTTTAGAATACTAAAAAAGCAAATCACAGGGGATCCATACAATACAGAATACACATTTCATCATATTCTGTAATAGTGACCTGGCAAGGATAAGAGACATAGAGAAGTTGGAATATTATTCAGCCATAAAAAAGAATGAAATAATGCCACTTGCAGCAACATGGATGGAGCTAGAGTTTATCACACTAAGTGAAGTAAGACAGAGAAAGACAAATATATGACATTGCCTATATGTGGAATCTTAAAAAAAATGATACAGATGAACGTATGTACAAAACAGAAATAGACCCACAGACATAGAAAACAAACTTAGAGTTACCAAAGGGGAAAGGTGGGGGGCAAGGATGGGAGGATAAATTAGGAGTTTGAGATTGACATATACACACTACTATATATAAAATAGATAACCAACAAGGACCTACTGTATAGCACAGGGAACTACACTCAATATTTTGTAATAAGCTATAAGGGAAAAACTGAATCAATTTGCTGTACACCTGAAATTAACACAATGTTGTAAATCAACTATACTTCAATTTAAAAAATTTTAAAAGAGAAATAGAGAAGGTGAAAGTGGTAACAGAAGTTCTACTGGCTGCAAAAGCTAAATCAGGTTTTTTATTGTTATGCATTCACACATACACACACATACACAGTCTGTCTGTAAACGATCCCAAAGAGGAGTCAAAAATCTTTAGAAAGCTAAGATCTTAATGCCCAGAGCACTTGCAACAGCAGAGAGAAGAAAGAGAAAGAGAAACTACAGCTAGTAGATGTAGAACTAGCCATGAGAGAGTGACTGTGCTCCTCCCGTGTGGGGTATTTCTTCATACTTATGGCTCAAAAATATTATGAAAACATCCTGGGCAAAGTTTAAAGCCATTTTCCTTGGCGTTGAGTAATGCTTATGTAGGGCAGAAAAAATTTCTTGTCCCAGATGGCTACATACGAAATAAAAGGGTGGATGGGTCACTGGAAATAAAGGGACACAAAATTTCCTGAGCACCTATAAATCCTACTTTATTCAGGACATTTTGCATATGTAATGTGTTTAAGCTCAGCAATCCTAAGACGCAGCTATTACTCCTATTTTTCAAGAAATAGTTTTAGAGAAGTTATAAACTGCCTAAGTAAGACATGGAGCTGGGATTCAAACACATAACTGTGTAACTGGAGACGATTCTCACCAGGAAGAAATGGGCTGTGAAAAGTCATCACTATGTAGAGACAGAAAGGGAGAAACCCCCCATGGCCCAGATCATCATTGCAATGGTTGGTAGGGTTTGCTTTGGCTGAAAGCATATTAAAACCTCAGATAAGTCTCTTTGACTTTGACTCACGATTTAGAGTCCACAAAATGAGAAGACTTTTTCAAAAATTGAGAACTAAATTTGGGTTCCTACACACTTAATTTACACATCATAAAATGTAACCTATATTTTATTGGCCAAATGAGACTAGGGATCCACAGAGAGTCACAGCAGACAAACAGCAGTTCTCTGGAGCTGTCACCCCCTGCTCTGGGTCAACATCAGGTCCTTCATGATCTTCCAAATATGCCTGGAGTCCCCAGGATGTATATCACATGTGCCCCCAAAGTATTCTTTTGACTACCAAGTAGGAACTAACTTAATTTTTTTCTTCTCTTCCTCGATTAGATTATAAACTCCATGAGTTTTTCTCACTCCTGTGCCCCCAGAGTTTAGCCATTTTTTTTTCCAATAAAGGAATTTTTTTTTCATGGAAAGACATTTTATTTTGAATTTAGCAGTGTGTACATGTTAATCCCAAACTCCCAATCTAGCCCTTTTAATGGTTGAGCTATATTCCACTGTACATATGTACCACAGCTTCTTTATCCATTCATCTCTCAATGGATATTTAGGTTGCTTCCATGTCTTGGCTACTGTAAACAGTGCTTCAATGAACATTGGGGTGCATGTATACTTTTGAATCAAGTTTTTCTCCAGATATATGCCCAAAAGTGGGATTCCTGGATCATATGGTAGCTCTATTTTTAGTTTTTTAAGGAACTTCCATACTGTTCTCCATAGTGGCTATACCAATTTACATTCCCACCAACATTGTAGGAGGGCTCCCTTTTCTCCACACCCTCTCCAACATTTATTGTTTGCAAATTTTTTGATGATGGCCATTCTGGCTGGTGTGAGGTGATATCTCACTGTAGTTTTGATTTTGCATTTCTCTAATAATTAGTAATGTTGAGCATCTTTTCATGTGTCTCTTGGCCATCTGTATATCTTCTTTGGAGAAATGTCTCTTTACGTCTTCTGCCCATTTTTTAATTGGGTTGTTTGTTTTTTTGATATTGAGCTGCAGGAGCTGTTTGTAAATTTTGGAGACTAATCCCTTGTTGGTCTCATCACTTGCAAATATTTTCTCCCATTCTGTGGGTTGTCTTTTCATTTTGTTTATGGTTTCCTTTGCTGTGCAAAACATTTTAAGTTTAATTAGGTCCCATTTGTTAATTTTGTTTTTATTTCCATTACTCTGGGAGATGGATTGAAAAAGATATTGCTGTGATTCGTGTCAGAGAGTGTTCTGCCTATGTTTTCCAAAGCAATCTTGAGAAAGAAGAATGGAGCTGGAGAAATCAGGCTCCCTGACTTCAGACTATATTACAAAGCTACAAGACATCAAACCAGTATGATACTGGCACAAAAACAGAAATATAGAACCATGGAACAGGATAGAAAGCTCAGAAATAAACCCACACACCTATGGCCAATTAATCTACAACAAAGGAGAAAAGACTATAAAATGAAGGAAAGACAGTCTCTTCAATAAATGGTGTTGAGAAAACTGGACAGCTACATGTAAAAAAATAAAATTAGAACATTCTTTAATACCATACACAAAAATAAACTCAAAATGGATTAAAGACCTAAATGTAAGACTAGATACTATAAAACCCTTAGCCATTTTTTTTTAATTCAGGGATATAGTTGATAAATATTGAGTGAATGGGGGATTGCCCCTGTTTCTACCTCAGCAAAAGCAAGATGACTACTGCTAACCACGTGCTGAGGGCGCATGGACCTCTGCTGCCTGAGCCTGGGAGACTATCTCCAGTCCCCTGAAAATAGCAGCCATGTCCTTCTATTGTAGCCAGATTCTACTGAAACCAAAGCTGCTGATGCCCTCCATGTGCAATGAATGCCCCACAAATGTTATTAATGATAGTGATTTTATTTACCTGATTTCTGTAGTCCTCTCATTCTATGCCTCAGACTAGAGGACAATCTACATAACAAATACTGTGCTGTTCTCAGAAATACCTCACCCAATGGGGAATTTTATTCCATTGTTTTTGAAATAACCCTGTCTCCCTAGTTCCATTGTCCTCTTAGAATACTCATCCCTAAGCTTATTATATGTTTGTCTATTATATATAAGCTTATCATATAAATAGATGCATATGTATGCATATATACACATATGTATATAGCATATATAGTACAAATTGCATGTTTATTATACAGTATATAATTATAATATATAATTGTGTACATATATATAGTACATATTATATGCCATAAAATGTACATATTCTATTGATACATGTTTATATTATATAATTATTATATCATACAAATATATATTATTATAGTTATATAAAATTTATTATGTATGCATGTGTACACATAAACACATATATAAACTTATCATAATATATGAAAGGGAAAGAGAAAGGAAATAACTTTAAATAAAACACAGTGTGTTTGGGTTTTAATTTCCACATGTTGCTTTCTAGAAATTGTTGCCCACCTTAGCTTGTACCTGAGGGAAATGGTTCTGATCTTCTTTGTCCACCTGCATTATCTCTAATTCTGTATCTAACATTATTTATATCGTGGACCATATAGTGCAAACCATCACCTACGTGAGTCAAGAGGTAGCAGACTTTTGTTATTATCATCATTGTTTGAAATTATTTTGGATTTTTACACTCAGTATCTTTCCTTCCACTTCCAATTTCTAACTGGTTATTCATGCCTTTTGTGTTTCTTGTCCAAGATTCATGGGACTCAGAGAGAAGATTCCTTCCCTCCTTTTTATTATCCTAAGGCCTACTCTTTTTTAAGAGATTAAGTGCCAATGAAAAGTGAGAAGGTGTTATTTGGAGGATAAAAGGAAAAGGAGCAGGGGAGGTAAGATTTCCCTAAGATCCAAAATAAATGTCCAAATTGAGGGGTGGGAGAGCTGGGGAGACAGGACAGTGATCAGGCTTTAAAGCAAATTCCTTCCAGGTACTCAGAAGGCTGGGCTCTGGTCAGGGGCTTCCCAGAAGCCGCTCAGATCTACGAACCCCTGTGTAGACCAAAAGCAGATATGGGTGAGACTTCTGCAGCCTTGCACTAGGAGCAGGACCAGAAGGACCCTGGAGCCCATTCAGCCATTTCCTGGATCACATATAAAACTCTCTGATTCTGTGCAACTTCAAGGAAGGATCCAGACCCTAAATGACAGACATCAAATGTCCTACCATCCAGACGAACAGCAGCTTGGGGTTAGAATTCAGCTAATTTAAAGAAAATGAAGATAATGATAATATTTGCACAATTGTGTGTGCCATCTGAGATTTGATCCTACTATTAAAACTTTTAAAATTTTAAATGTAAAATTTCTTTGGTGCTTCTGCACCAAATAAATGAACTCATTCATTCAACAAACACTTATTGAAGGACTTCTAAGTGCCAGGGATTTGGGATAAAATGGTGAACAAGACAGATAAGCCAACGTTTGCAGTCTAGCAGCAGGGTAAACTAGTAAGTGGAATTAAATACTGTATGCTAAGAATAATGATAAGGTAAGATAAATAGGAGAGATATAGGAGACCACTTAACTCAGACTTAGGGAGTTAGACAAGAGAATGTTCCTCCAGCAACAGACCTGGAGAGGAGAGATTACACTGAGTACTGATGAAAGTGAGATAAACATGGAGTTTAAGGTGGGGAGTGGCAAAAATGAATGAGTCCATAGAGGCCACCAAGGTTCAAGTAACTGAAAACAGTGTTAAAGGACTTGGGTGTTTAATTGATTGCTCCAGCTTTTCATATCTACAAACCTCCATCAGGTTTCTAAAGTTTTCTTTCTCCCATTGCCTTTGCATATACACTGGCTACAACTACTGGTTCAGCAGGAATAGCATCTCTGATGTGTAAATTTGTTGTTAGTATTTCCATTTGTGTTAAGAGCTGTGCCCTGCACTAGGCAATAAGAGAAGTTCTGAGTTGCAAATGTTTGTAACCAGAAAAAGGCCATTTCCAATCTGGCTATTACCTGAAGATGGCCCCTCCTTGCACAGGACCCTTTTATCTCTGTTTCACTTCTTTTGTTGCAATATCAAACACCCCCATGATTGTGGCAGCTCAGGTCCACTTCTGTTTAAAATAAGGAAGGGGAAATTTGGTTCCATTTTCATTTTAGGTTTAATATTTCAGTTCTGAAAATGAGCCTACCTTCAAAAACTAACCAGATTAACTGATTTACCAGATTAGACAGAAGTCTTACAACTCACTCAGAACTACACAGGCCCAGGCAATGTGGAGCTAGACACTGATGGGTGGTTTGCTCAAGGGTAGGGTAATCTGAGCCCTTCTAAAGTGAAAATTTGATATGATTATATTTTTAAAAATCTTCTTTCAACTATGTCATCAGCACTTGGAAAATTTAAAACACCTTAAACATTAACTTTGCAGTTACTGGTTCAAATTCAAGGAGTGTTGCCTTAAAGATAGCTAATTTTTTTATTTTCCAAAGCCTAGAAAGATTCTAGTGGATGCTCTACCTGTTCAAGGCAGTTGGATGAACAAACCATTGTTATTCAGCTGAGTTTATGTGTAATGGAGTTGTAGCTTAAAATTTAATGAAAGTTACAAACATTTGAGAGCAGACAATGTATCCAAAAAAATATCTCAAACTGTTTTTTGTACTCCTGAGTGGAAAGCAAATTGGAAAAAAGTCAACCTACACAATAATCTCATAGCCAACTAAAGAGTAAAATTAGTTTATAAGGTGATATGATTTTGAGCTCACTTAGCATGATAATTTGTCTACTACTTTGTTATAGCTGAACTTTATCAGCTTGGGTGAACTCTATTTGGGACCCATGATATGGGCTGCTACAGAGTTTATGTAAAATGCCATATTTTCCCTGCTCTGTAATATCTAGTAGTGCTGTCCACCAGGTCCTCATGACACAGGCTGATATTACACAGTGGTGTCTAATACCTACTGCCACCTAATCTGGTCTTCTGTGAGTAAACTAGGCAGACTGTGCGAAGGGCCAGCATGGCCGTAGATACCTTATGAGTTTCAATCCCTAGGCTATGAAAGCCAGTAAGTTTGCAGTTTGCTTGCAGTCACTGACATAACTTACCAACTCTTTGATTTCAATTGTACCAGTGAGGTGGGAGCCATCACACACTCTGGTCATCTTCCAGGATAAGAGACAAGACTAAACCTTTAATGATGCAGCATTGCTGTGTGACACAGGAGAAGCAGAGCTTTAATCCACAATTACTCCGGACTTTACTGTGACTCTTTTTTTTTTTTTTTTTTTTTGTGGTACGCTGGCCTCTCACTGTTGTGGCCTCTCCCGTTGCGGAGCACGAGCTCCGGACGCGCAGGCTCAGCGGCCATGGCTCACGGGCCTAGCCGCTCCGTGGCATGTGGGATCTTCCCGGACCGGGGCACGAACCCGTGTCCCCTGCATCGGCAGGTAGACTCTCAACCACTGCGCCACCAGGGAAGCCCTGTGACTCTTTTAATGTGAGATACATTTAAAGCCAGAGTTTGAGGAAAATGTATCTGTGTGACCTCTTACATTAATAAGCAATGGGCAAAAAATTTTTCATTCCAACAAAGTTGTAAACTTTAGAACCTCTAGGCAAAATAAATGGAAGTCAGGGGCTTATATCTGTAGAAAAATAAGCAAGGAAGATGGACTTAATTGATATTTATAGGACATTCCATCCAAAAACAACAGAATACACATTTTTTTCAAGTATTCAATGTGTATTCAACAGTATACACATTTTTTTCAATACACATTTTTTCAAACAGAATACACATTTTTTTCTCTATAACAGAAGCAAGGAGTCCAAAACTGAGGGCACTTTGAATCAGTTTAAAATATGAAATTGGGCATCAGCATCTAGCATACTGTTTTTCCTATGGTTAGTGCTCAAAAAATATATATATATGTAGAATATAACTGAAAAAACTTACCCAAAATATGTGGCCTTTGCAATTTAGCAATATTAAAGATTTATTATGGAAAAATATGCAAAGAAGGCTCAAGCCACTGTATCAAGTAGTTATTTCTAACTCTGGCAAAATTTTTATATATATAAAAGGAACTTGAACATCTTACCCATTATTATATGAGTTCATATTAACTCAGCATTAAAGTAAAAGAGATTATGACTTCATATTTGAACTATAATATCCATCATGGCCTGTCTTACTAGATTTTGTTCCTGGTGCAAACTATTTCAATTTTAGATGAACATTTTCTCTAAAAGGTTTTCTGATTGTAACTACTCTGGGTAAAAGAGATGAAAATTTCTGGGAAATTTTCTTAAGGTAAAATAGAAATCCGACATTGAGAGGTTAAAAATTAATTTTTTAGAGGGCACAACTTAACTAGTAGATTAAAATTTTATATTTTTAAACAGTAATCTATCAATTATGTCTTAAAGTTTTAAGGTTTAAATCCTCTAAAACATTCTGCAATATGTCAACCTTTAAGTTATTAGTGAGTGTCAAGAACCACTTAGAATTTGGGCCCCGTAATGCGAAGAGGCCAAATCCAAAAATAACACCCAGCTAGGCCTTGGTGATGCCAAGAGCTGACCTGTTCTCACAACTAGGCCTTGCTGTTCTATGCAGCCTAAAATTTCATAGAACATTAACATCAGACAAGGCCACTCTGTGACTGTGATAGATCAAGACAAAAACTAGAACACTATGCAATCATGTTTGAATACATACCAAAATATGAAATTTGTCCAATTCACAAAAATGATGAAACATTCCCTGTCCCAGCTGCTATACACTGTTTGAACTCATATGTTGAAACCTAATCCCCAGTGTGATGGTATTAGAAGGTGTGGCCTTTGGAAAGTGATTAGGTCATGAAGGTGGAGCCCTCTTGAATGGGATTAGTGCCCTCACAGAAGAGACCCCAGAGAGCTCCTTTGCTCCCTCTACCATGTGAAGACAAGCAAGAAGATGCTGTCTGAGAACCAGGAAACAGGCTTTCACCAGACACTGAATCTTGGACTTCCAGCCTCCAGAACTGTAAGAACTGTAAGAAGTAAATTTCTGTTTTTTAAGCCACTCAGAATAATGGTATTCTGTTAGAGCAGCCTGAACTAAGACACTGGCTAACAGGAGTGATTGCTGCTTCTTTTTTTTTTTTTTTTTTTTTTGCCATACGCGGGCCTCTCACTGTTGTGGCCCCTCCCGTTGCAGAGCACAGGCTCTGGACGCACAGGCTCAGCGGCCATGGCTTACAGGCCCAGCCGCTCCGCGGCATGTGGGATCTTCCTGGACCGTGGCACGAACCTGTGTCACCTGCATCGGCAGGCGGACTCTCAACCAGTGCGCCACCAGGGAAGCCCTGCTTCTTTAGCAATTATATCTTTGGACTACATTTAGCCTTTTCTCCTAGGTAAGATCTATTTAGGTATCTAATCATAGAATCATAGAATCACAGAATTGTTACCAGAGTTTTCCTCTTCACTTCCTCCTTTCTCTCAGCATATAAACTTTTAAAATAATAATACTTCCTAAGTACTTTCCACATATCAGCTCCCCTTTTATTCTCACAAATGCCCTGTGAGGTGAGCACGCAGAGGCCCTGTGAGATTGAGTAATACTCAGCTGATGAGCAGCCTGGGATTCCAATCAGCCCAGTCTGGATGAAGAGCATGTGATCTTAATCACTACACAAAACTGCATCTTATAAACAAAATGAAGCATAAGCTGGACTCTATTTCCCCTTTCTGGTTCCATCTCTCTCATTTTTTGTCACAGTTAAGCTTCGGTGTCTTCACTGCCTACTTTCCCTTAATTCCCATTAACAGTATCATCAGAGTGCTCTGCCTTCCATGCCCCACATTCTATCAAAACCACCAACAACCTGAGAACAGCTTGGAGACAGGACAGGCTTTGGAATAATACAGACCTGAATTTAAATCCCAGCAAGTTATTTAACTCTTCTAATTTTCATTTTTACCTCATGCAGTCCTTGAGAGATCAAATGAGATAACACATACAAAGCACCTTGTATATTATTATCATTAAAAATAATAATATATTGGGCTTCCCTGGTGGCGCAGTGGTTGTGAGTCCTCCTGCCGATGCAGGGGACACGGGTTCGTGCCCCGGTCTGGGAAGATCCCATGTGCCGCAGAGCAGCTGGGCTGGTGAGCCATGGCCGCTAAGCCGGTGCGTCTGGAGCCTGTGCTCCTCAACGGGAGAGGCCACAACAGTGAGAGGCCCGCATACCGCAAAAAAAAAGAAAAGTGTTTGTAATATATTAAGGACTCACTAAATATTTACTGAATTAAGGAAGGTCTCATGACCAGTGTAGGTGCCCTGCTAAATTGTTTTTAATAAAAATGGGCCAATTGATTTGAGTATTTCTTTCACACCCATGCGTCCCACTTATTTTAAAAAAATATTTAAGGATACAATGCAGATTATAGATCTAAATCTTATTTTTCTACTGACCTTACAAAAAGATGTTGAAAGAGGAGTAAACAGTGACAAAGAGTGTGATGAGAATGCTTTGGAACAGAAAACATATCAGGGTGGCATCAAGAATGTCCTTACAGAGGTGAAAGTTACAGATGTCCCTCCCACTCTCTAGTACGGATAGTTTTCCCTCTGCAGAAATAGAGCATTAGGACAGGAGCAGGGATCACATGTGATTCATGAATTTGATGTAGCAGGGTCAAAGCTACTCATATAAAGTCCCTTGTCCAGTTTCAGAACCACCAACACCATTCACTACACTTGTACATATCAATGTTCAAGCACTAGAGCTCACATTGGGAGATATAATCCTGTTTGTTGTCCAGACCTTCTTATAGATTCTGCTGAGATTTATATTCTTGAGCATGAAGTAAGAAGAAAGATGAAAAGACACTATTTAATTTGAGGAAGGAGCTCTGTTCCTCTTGTTTTCTGCTTGAAAATATGACAGTGCCTAAAAGATAGCAAGAAGAGTATCCATGAGCTGTGCAATGCAACTAGGCATTAAAGTATTAGATAAGGTTCAGAGAGTTCCCTGGTGGCCTAGTGGTTAGGATTCCAGGCTTTCACAACTGGCCCAGTTTCAGTCCCTGATTGGGGAACTGAGATCCCATCCCATAAGCCACAAGTCATGGCCGACCAAAACAAAAAACAAAACAAAGATAATGTTCAGTAGGGACAAAAGTAACATAACCTATTGAGATAAAAATAACCCATACTCTACTAATATGACAATGACTATGTGACTGTGACTCATCCCTTAGCAAAGATAGGAGTCTCATTAGGTCTTGAAAATATCAGTTTAGGGTGCTCTTTGGTCAAAAGCAAAACACCAGTTACTTTTTAGGAAGGAAGCAAATTATGAAACAGGAATCTTGCCTTGTTTAGTTACTTTAATATGCATCTTGTCTCTAAGACAGTGAAAAGAAGTTATGGGTCAAGAAACTTTGAAGATGACTTAACAAATCTGGAGAAGTGAGAGAACACATAACTAGAGTAATATAGGATGTAAAGTAGCTTCTGTATGCGAAAATATCTAAGACCGTTTAGTCTGAAAAGATGAAATAAGATGAAATCAAAGTTCATAGTATGATAACAGGTTTATACAGGACACATGGAGACTCCTTCATCAATCACTGGTTTTAGAATGGAAGCGATAGACTTGATAGAACTTCAGGACTATATAGGAACTTAGAAGTCACTCTAATCCAATCCCCTTATTAAAAATCAGGGAATTGAGACCTTGAGAGATGAAGTGACACCCTGCTGGTAATAACAGAGCTAGCACTAGGCCTTATTTCTCTATCCAACCACCTCTCTTTGACTCCATTTAGAGTTCTCATACTGCTCCCTGACTTGTAAGTGATGCCTACAATGGAACCCCTTTCAGGCCTGTTCAGCTCATTCTTGCTTTGCAGTCCTGAGTTAGAAAACAGATGAAGTAATTTATTCTAAGGTGAAAAGAACAATAACTGTATGCCTTACCTCCTCCATGGATTTATTTATTTTTTTAATTTTATAAATATATTTTAATTGAAGCACAGCTGATTTACAATGTTGTGTTTGTTTCAGGTGTACAGCAAAGTGATTCAGTTTATATATATATATATATATATATATATATATATATATATATTCTTTATCAGACTCTTATAGCTTATTACAAAATATTGAATATAGTTCCCTGTGCTATACAGTAGGTCCTTGTTGATTATCCATTTTATCTATGGTAGTGTGAATAGGTTAATCCCAATATCCTAATTTATCCCTCCCCCAACACTTTCCCCTTCGGTAAACCATAAGTTTGTTTTCTATGTCTCTGGGTCTATTGCTGTTTTGTAGATAAGCTCATACATATCATTTTTTTTTTTTTTTAGGATTCCACATATAAGCAATATCATATGATATTTGTCTTTCTCTGGCTTACTTCACTTAATATGATATTCTCTGGGTCCATCTATGTTGCTGCAAATGGCATTATTTTATTCTTTTTTATGGCTGAGTAATATTACACACCACATCTTCTTTATCCATTCATTTGTTGATGGACATTTAGGTTGCTTCCACGTCTTGGCTATTGTAAATAGTGCTGCAATGAATATAGGGGTGCATGTATCTTTTTGACTTATAGTTTTGTCTGGATATATGCCCACAATGGGATTGCTGGATCACATGGCAACTCTATTTTTAGTTTTTTGAGGAATCTCCATACTGTTCTCCATAGTGGCTGTACCAGTTTACATTTCCACCAATATTGTAGAAGGGTTCCCTTTTCTCCACACCCTCTCCAACATTTATTGTTTGCTAATTTGTTATTTGTAGATATTTTAATGACAGCCATTCTGACCAGTGTGAGGTGATACCTCGTTGTAGTTTTGATTTGCATTTCTCTAATAATTAGTGATGTTGAGCATCTTTTCATGTGCCTATTGACCATCTGTACGTCTTCTTTGGAGAAATGTCTATTTAGGTCTTCTGCCCATTTTTTTATTGGATTTTTTTTCGTTATTGAGTTGTATAAGCTATTTGTATATTTTGGAAATTAATCCCTTTTCAGTCACATTATTTGCAAATATTTTCTCCCAGTGTGTAGCTTGTCTTTTTGTTTTGTTTATGGTTTCCTTTGCTGTGCAAAGGCTTATAAGTTTGATTAGGCCCCATTTGGGTTTTTTTGCTTTTATTTCTATTGCCTTGGTAGACTGACCTAAGAAAACATTGGTATGATTTATGTCAGAGAATGTTTTGCCTGTGTTCTCTTCTAGGAGTTTTACATCATTACTCTTTGATATGGGAGATAATGAGAGCCAGGGCCACTCTCCTGGACCTTCTAAAATTATACAACCTAGATACCTACTAAGTCCTGTTAAAAACAAGACTGCAGGCTCAAAATGGAGTCATTTATGGGAAGGCCTGTGTCACCAAACTGAGACTTAACATAATCACAGTTTTGGTTCTCTCAGGAATAGAATCTTAAACCAGTCAATCAGAAATCGCCTGGTCAGTATTGGTTAGGTAATCTGCCAGATAGACCCCTGCCATCCCCTATCAGAAAAGTAAACTTTGGATAACCACTCTGCTTTTTAGCCTAGTAAAGCTTCCTTGTTCCTGCTCCCTTCTGCCTATAAAATCTCTTGCCTTTTATAGCTCTTCAGACTCCTTTCTATCTGCTAGATTGGATGCTGCCCAATTCATGAATCCCTTCAATATTACTGACTTTCTAGTCCAAGCTTAACAGGTCAGCCCAGACTGACAGGAGGCTCTATCAGAGTACCAGTCCTTAGAGCTTCGTTAGTCCACAATTGCTGTCCAGGGCTTAGCAGGTCAGCTTGAGCTGGCAAACCAGTCCACCTGGAACTCCCTAGCCCTTGGCCAATACACAGTACTGTTTCTTTGGTTACTGCTGGTGTCCATAGTTCTGCTTCCTCAGTTACTGTTTGTTACTGTTAATGTGCACAGGAGGTAAAGGAATAATAGATCTATTATTTTTAAAGGTTTTTTTGATGTGGACAATTTTTTTTTTTTTTTTTTTTTGCTGTACACGGGCCTCTCACTGCTGTGGCCTCTCCCATTGCGGAGCACAGGCTCCAGACGCGCAGGCTCAGCGGCCATGGCTCATGGGCCCAGCTGCTCCGTGGTATGTGGGATCCTCCCGGAGGGGGCACAAACCCGTGTCCCCTGCATCGTCAGGCGGACTCTCAACCACTGCGCCACCAGGGAAGCACATTGTGGACAATTTTTTAAGTCTTTTATTGAATTTGTTACAATATTGCTTCTGTTTTTTCATGTTTTGGTTTTTGGCCACAAGGCATGTGGGATCTTAGCTTGCTGACCAAGGATTGAACCCTCACCCACTGCATTTGAAAGCAAAGTTTTAACCACTGGACCACCAGGGAAGTACCGAGATCTATTGTTAATGGGAGTCTCAGAAGCCAAAGTTGCAAAACTGGTGGGTATAGATCAAGCATGTAGAAGCTGTTAGAGCACTCACCACCTAAATCTAAGACTCTCATGCTAGGAAAATTTGGTACCCTGTAAAACACCATAAAACTCTCAACCCAGGGGCACAGCCTTCTTAGGTTAATTTATTTCTGAGACATCCAAGGCTTATCTAGAGAAATAGGATCTTCAAGATCCAAATAATTCAGTGCTCCACCTTCTAGCACACCTTATTTTTAAGAAATATGGTCCTGGAAGCTGTAGATATCAATAATAATAGCAAAATCTTACTAAAGGTGTACACTGGAAAGCCACGTTTCCCAAATCAAACAAAGAGAATGGGATACCAATTTTTATTGGCCTGCAGAAAGCCCCAAAAGTCTTCAAGATTCCAAAATAGCTTCAATGAAGTATTCATTGCAAAAGGCTATTAAAAAATTGAAGACACATGAGGTATCCCCCGGAAAGGCTATAAGACTAATATGACTCCTACTACTCGCCTCTACCTTCCTTTACCTGAGCACTCACATCTACTAATCCTCTATCTGAATTGCCTTTCTACTCTACAGAGAATATTAAAGTTATCTTTTTCATTTCTTTCTTTTTTTAAATTTTTGGCTGCATTGGTTCTTTATTGCTGCACATGGTCTTTCTCTAGTTGTGGTGAGTGGGGGCTACTCTTCATTGCGGTGCACAGACTTCTCAATGCAGTGGCCTCTCTTGTTGCAGAGCACAGGTGCCCAGGCTTCAGTAGTTGTTCCTCTAGTGCACAGACTCAGTAGTTGTGGTGCACGGGCTTAGTTGCTCCAAGGCATGTGAGATCTTCTTGGACTAGGGCTTGAACCCATGTCCCCTGAATTGACAGGTGGATTCTTAACCGCTGCGCCAGCAGGGAAGTCCCAAAACAGTTATCTTTTAAAATAAAGCTACATCTTGGGTAACCACCTTCAGGTATCTTTCACCTTTGGGTCAAAGACCAAACCAAGGGCCACAGTTAAAAAATTTCCTAAACCCAGAAAGGATCCCCAAAACTTTTCTAAAGAATTTAATCTTCATCAGGGCCTAAGACCCCAGACTGGCAAATCCTTATCACCTTCTGCACATGATGGTAGGACCTGGTGAAGCCCAAAAAGAGGTGCAGGAAGCAGAATGGCATAACCTCAAGAGTGATATTGATATCAGTCTCCAACATGGTCCCCTTATGAACCAGAAAAAATGATGAAATAGCAGACAATATTTTAAAAGCTATTGCTAGAGTTCCTTGCCCACACTGATTGGTCTATTATTCAAACCTGCAAGGAAAAGAAAGATGAATCTATGTCAGACTTTAAAGCTCATCTGGAAGCTTTTTTCCTACAGCATGAAGGAAGGGCATGGAAAGGTAGGCAAGGATATGCCTCAAGAGAAACAAACTATTTCCTAACTTTTACTGGGTCTCTGTGACACTTCTTACTCTTGACAAAGCCATTGTAACCTTGGAAGCAAAAGCTGTCATTGCTCTGCCTTTTCCTAGAGTGAATGTTTGCCTTTAAATTTCCCTTCACAAGTTTACCCTCTGAGAATGTTACTCTCTGAAATGCTCCTGGGGTGTACAGAATAGAGGGAAAGAAGAAGCAAGACTCTCACCGCTTTAAAAGTAGAGTTAAGGGCTTCCCTGGTGGCACAGTGGTTGAGAGTCCGCCTGCTGATGCAGGGGACATGGGTTCGTTCCCCGGTCCGGGAAGATCCCACATGCCGCGGAGCGGCTGGGCCCATGAGCCATGGCCACTGAGCCTGCGCGTCCAGAGCCTGTGCTCTGCAACGGGAGAGGCCACAACAGTGAGAGGCCCACGTACTGCAAAAAAAAAAAAAAAAAAAGTAGAGTTAACAATTCATGTCCCAAAGGGGAAAAGATAAGTTATTGCAAAGACAGGTTGAGTCATATTGTCATATTCAGTCATTGAGACTAACTGTATGTTTAAAGGGATAAGTATCTGTAGCAAAATGAGCTCAACCCCTGGGGCTATTGTTTCTTTGTTTTGGTTTTTGGTTTTTTTGAGAATATAAATTTTTGTTTGTTTAAACATCTTTATTGGAGTATAATTGCTCCACAATGGTGTGTTAGTTTCTGCTTTATAACAAAGTGAATCAGCTATACATATACATATATCCCCATATCTCTTCCCTCTTGCATCTCCCTCCCACCCTCCCTATCCCACCCCTCTAGGTGGTCACAAAGCACCAAGCTGATCTCCCTGGGCTATGTGGCTCCTTCCCACTAGCTATCTATTTTACATTTGGTAGTGTATATTAGTCCATGCCACTCTCTCTCTTAGTCCCAGCTTACCCTTCCCCCTCCCCATGTCCTCAAGTCCATTCTCTACAACTAGGTCTTTATTCCTGTTCTGCCCCTAGGTTCTCCAGAACCTTTTTTTTTTTTAGATTCCATATATGTGTGTTAGCATACGGTATTTGTTTTTCTCTTTCTAACTTACTTCACTCTGTATGACAGACTCTAGGTCCATCCACCTCACTACAAATAACTCAATTTCATTTCTTTTTATGGCTGAGTAATATTCCATTGTATATATGTGCCTCATCTTCTTTATCCATTCATCTGTCGATGGACACTTAGGTTGCTTCCATGTCCTGGCTATTGTAAATAGAGCTGCAATGAACATTGTGGTACATGACCCTTCTTGAATTATGGTTTTCTCTGGGTATATGCCCAGTAGTGGGATTGCTGGGTCGTATGGTAGTTTAATTTTTAGTTTTTTAAGGAACTTCCATACTGTTCTCCATAGTGGCTGTATCAATTTACATTCCCACCAACAATGCAAGAGAGTTCCCTTTTCTCCACACACTCTCCAGCACTTTTATTGTTTGTAGATTCTTTTTTTTTTTTTTTTTTTTTTTTTTGCGGTACACGGGCCTCTCACTGTTGTGGCCTCTCCCATTGCGGAGCACAGGCTCCGGATGTGCAGGCCCAGCAGCCATGGCTCATGGGCACAGCCGCTCTGCGGCATGTGGGATCTTCACAGACCGAGGCATGAACCCGTGTCCCCTGCATCAGCAGGCGGACTCTCAACCACTGCACCACCAGGGAACCCATTTTTGTAGATTTTTTGATGATGGCCATTCTGAGTGGTGTGAGGTGATACCTCATTGTAGTTTTGATTTTGCATTTCTCTAATGATTAGTGATGTTGAGCATTCTTTCATGTGTTTGTTGGCAATCTGTATATCTTCTTTGGAGAAATGCCTATTTAGGTCTTCTGCCCATTTTTGGATTGGGTTGTTTGTTTTTTTGATATTGAGCTGCATGAGCTGCTTGTATATTTTGGAGACTAATCCTTGGTCAGTTGTTTCATTTGCAAATATTTTCCCCCATCCTGAGGGTTGTCTTTTCATCATTTTTATGGTTTCCTTTGCTGTGCAAAAGCTTTTAAGTTTCAGTAGGTGCCATTTGTTTAATTTTGTTTTTAATTTCCATTTCTCTAGGAGGTGGGTCAAAAAGGATCTTGTGATTTATGTCATAGAGTGTTCTGCCTATGTTTTCCTCTAAGAGTTTTATAGTGTCTGGCCTTACATTTAGGTCTTTAATCCATTTTCAGTTTATTTTTGTGTATGGTGTTAGGGAGTGTTCTAATTTCATTCTTTTACATGTAGCTGTCCAGTTTTCCCAGCACCACTTATTGAAGAAGCTGTCTTTTCTCCATTGTATATTCTTGCCTCCTTTATCAAAACTGAGGTGACCATATGTGCATGTGTTTATCTCTGGGCTTTCTATCCTGTTCTATTGATCTATATTTCTGTTTTTGTGCTTGTGCCATAGGCCTGTTGTTAAAGAGAATCTTGGGAGCATGTCATCTCATCAAACAGAGCTTGAGGAAATTAACCATTACAAACAAGTTTCTTACTTAACTAGTCATGTACCCAAGCATTATTAGTAAAATTTCAAGCAAATACCCTTTTGCTCTAATAACCTAAAAATTAAACAATGATCCTGTAGGAGAGCAAAATTTGCCACCCCAACATGTCTCTTTGGTATGTGAATTATTTCAAGTTGAAATCAATCAAGGCCCAAAAAGACTCAGGAAGAAACTTGGACCTTCCCCCTTAATGCCTAAAAGAATGTATAGGTAGAGGACCTTGTCCAAGATAGGAACTATTACCATGGATAACTATAGTATGAACTAGGTGCATAGACAGGAAGGAAGAAAGCAAAGTCTGTTTGTTAAAATTTCACTCTGTGTCTCATTGTCTCTGAATAAGCAAGCAAACATCTGTTTACCAAACTTGCTTTTCCATGGTTATGTAAATTGCCTTCTTCCTCTTGAGGTCCAAATCACTACCCCAACATCCCTTTTTTTTTTTTTTTTTTTTTTTTTTGCAGTACGCGGGCCTCTCACTGTTGTGGCCTCTCCCGTTGCGGAGCACGGGCTCTGGACGCGCAGACTCAGCGACCATGGCTCACGGGTCCAGCCGCTCCGGGGCATGTGGGATCTTCCCGGACCGGGGCACGAACCCGTGTCCCCTGCATCGGCAGGCGGACTCTCAACCACTGCGCCACCAGGGAAGCCCCCCAACATCCCTTTTTGTCTTTAGCTGAAAACTGTGTTTAAGGTGAGGGTTTCAGCCACTTTGGTGAGTTACTCAGTTTCCCTGGGTGTCTCCTGGGTATACATGTTATCGAAAGTTTGTTTGATTTTCTACTGTTAATCTGTCCCACATCAATTTAATTCTTAGACCAGCCAGAAGAACCTAGAAGGGTAAAGGAAAATTTCTTCCTCCCTGACAATATCTACACTCACCATTATTCATCTCAGCACACATGTTGGAGGTGATCCCAAGGGCTCATCTAATCTGTCCTCTCATATTAAAATCTTCCCAAAGTCAAGAAGATTCCACATTTTAAAATATTCTAGTGGCTTTATCAAGAACTTTGTGAATTTTCTTAAACTTTACACATAAACATTCTTACTTGTTTAGTTTGCAGCTTATAAGTAAATGGTTATGCTAAAAATAGTTCACCAAAGAAGATCAAGATGGCAGAGTAGGAGGATGCTGGGCTCATCTCCCCTCACAAACACATAGAAACTACAACTATATATAGACCAGCTCTCACTGAAATCAACATGGGGACTAGCAGAAGAGATTTTCTATAACCAAGGCTGTAAAGATAGATCCACATAGAGTCTGGTAAGAAGGAGAAAGAAGCATCTGTTCAAGACCTGCAACCCTAGTGGAGTACACAGAAAAGGAGGGGGAAATTACAGGCTTGGGGATCTTCCCTGGGGATCAAGGAATTCAAGTCACTTATTAGGCACCCCAGCTCTGAGGTCTAACACTAGGAATATGAGCCCCATAGCTAGTTTAAAAACCAGTGGGGCCTACTGGAGAGGTGTAGAAACCAAGACTCTGCTCTTAACGAGCACACACACAGACTTGCTTATTCCCAGTCACAATGTGTAGGCAGCAGATTGAAAACTGCATGAGACTCTAACCCTTGCCAGGATTACACCAGTGTGCCCTCCAACATTAGCTCATTCCAGGATCCAACTCCAGACCCTCTTGCTTCTGCACTACTTCCCACGAAGGCAGAGGCCGCCATTGTCAATGAGAGTGTGCACATGTGGAGGGAGCAGAACCAGTTCTGACCCCAGCCCTGCCTCTGATCAGCATAGAGGAAGCCATTACCAGCATGCACATTGATGTACACACTCAGGAGGGAACAAGACTAGGTCCAGGGAAGAGATCACCAACACCAGAGTGGCCAACAGTTTTCACCCTCGGAAAGGAATGAGGCTAGCTCCAGGATAGAGACTGCCAGCACCAGAGCACCTGCCCCTGCACACACTCAGAAAGGAACAAGGCTAAGTGCAGGGTGAAGAATGTTGGGTACATGAAAAATGCATAAGGATGCTCCTGCATAAGCACACACCTTCAATACCAGGATAGGCAGTCATTTCTCCTAATTTTACAGAAACAGAGAAAGTTAAACAAAATGAGAAGATGGAAAAATATGATTCAAATTAAAGAAAAAGGAAAAAACTCTGGGAAAAAAGCCCTAATGAAACAGAGGGAAATAATTTTTCTGGTAAAGAAATCAAAATGATAATAATAAGAAAGCTAACTGAACTCAGGAAAAGAATAGATGAACACAGTGAGAATTTTAACAAAGAACTAGAAAATATAAAAAAGAACCAGTCAGAGCTGAAGTGAATCACTGAAATGAAAACAACTCTAGAGGGAATTAACAGCAGACCAGGTGATACAAAAGAACACATAAGTGATCTGGAAGATAGAACAATGGAAATCACCCATTCAAAACAGCAAAAAGAAAAATAAATTTTTAAAAATGGGAATAGCTTAAGGAACCTCAGAGACAACATCAAGCATCTTAACATTTGCAAATAGGGGTTCCAGAAGGAGAAGAGAAAGAGAAAGAGGTAGAAAATGTATTTGATGAAGTTATGGCTGAAAACTTCCCGAACCTGGAGAAGGAAATATATATCCAGGTATAGGAAGCACAAAGATTCCCAAACAAGAGGAATCCAATGAGTCCCACACCAATACATAACATGATTAAAATGGCAAGAGTTAAATATAAAGAGAGAATTCTAAAGTCAGCAAGAGAAAAACAAAGAGTCACATACCAAGGAACCCCTATAAGTCTATCAGTTAATTTTTCAGCAACAGCTCTGTAGGCCATAAGGGAGTAGCATGATATATTTAAAGTGTTGAAAGGAAAAAAAAAAAAAAAACTCTGCAATCTAGGATACTCTACACAGCAAGGTAATCATTCAAAATTGAAGAAAAAATAAAGAACTTCTCAGACAAGGAAAAACTGAAAGTATACATTAGTACTAAACTTACCTTACAAGAAGTGTTAAAGATCTTTTTTAAGTAGAAAAGAAAAGGCTATGAAAAGAATTTATATGAAAGGAAAAATCCCACTAGTAAAGGCAAATATATAGTAAAGGCAGTGCATCTACCACTTAAGTAAGCTAGTTAAAAGATTAAAAGACAAAAATTATAAAATCACCTATAAATACAAGAGGATAAACATAAAGATGTAAAATATGACATTGAAAACACAAAACATGCGGGAGAGGAGTAAAAAATGTAGCTCATTTAGAATGTGTTTAAATGAAGTTAAGTGCCTACCAGTTTAAAACAAGTAGATATAGTTGTAAGTCAACATATATAAATTCCATGTTAATCACAAGTCCAAAACTCCCAATAGATACACAAGCATACCACTAAAGAAAGGAACACAAGCATACCACTAAAGAAAATCATCAAACCACAAGACAAGAAACTAATAGAAGAAGAAAAGAGAACTACAAAAACAACCAGAAAACAAGAAAGAAAATGGTAAAAAATACATACCTATCAGTAACCACTTTAAATGTTTTTATAACTTTTAAATTTTATTTTATTTATTTTTTTATACAGCAGGTTCTTATTAGTCATCAATTTTACACACATCAGTGTATACATGTCAATCCCAATCACCAAATTCATCACACCACCACCCCCACCCCCCTGCTGCATTCCCCCCTTGGTATCTGTATGTTTGTTCTCTATATTGGTGTCTCAGTTTCTGCCCTGCAAACCAGTTCATCTGTACCATTTTTCTAGGTTCCACATACATGCGTTAATATACGATATTTGTTTTTCTCTTTCTGACTTACTTCACTTTGTATGACAGTCTCTAGATCTATCCACGTCTCAACAAATGGCCCAATTTCATTCCTATTTATGGCTGAGTAATATTCCATTGTATATAGGTACCACTACTTCTTTATCCATTCATCTGTCGATGGGCATTTAGGTTGCTTCCATAACCTGGTTATTGTAAATAGTGCTGCAATGAACATTGGGGTGCGTGTGTCTTTTTGAATTATGGTTTTCTCTGCGTGTATGCTGAGTAGTGGGATTGCTGCATCCTATGATAATTTTATTTTTAGTTTTTTAAGGAACCTGCATACTGTTCTCCATAGTGGCTGTATCAATTTACATTCCCACCAACAGTGCAAGAGGGTTCCCTTTCCTCCACACCCTCTCAGGCATTTGTTGTTTGTAGATTTTCTGATGACACCCATTCTCACTGTACTTTTGATTTGCATTTCTCTAATAATTAGTGATGTTGAGCAGCTTTTCATTTGCTTCTTGGCCATCTGTATGTCTTCTTTGAAGAAATGTCTATTTAGGTCTTTTGCCCATTTTTGGATTGGGTTGTTTGTTTTTTTAATATTGAGCTGCATGAGCTGTTTATATATTTTAAAGATTAATCCGTTGTCCGTTGATTTGTTTGCAAATATTTTCTCCCATTCTGAGGGTTGTCTTTTCGTCATGTTTATGGTTTCCTTTGTTGTGCAAAAGCTTTTAAGTTTCATTAGGTGCCATTTGTTTATTTTTGTTTTTATTTCCATTTCTCTAGGAAGTGGGTCAAAAAGGACCTTGCTGTGATGTATGTCATAGAGTGTTCTGTCTATGTTTTCCTCTAAGAGTTTTATAGTGTCTGGACTTACATTTAGGTCTCTAATTCATTTTCAGTTTATTTTTGTGTATGGTGTTAGAGAGTGTTCTAATTTCATTCTTTTACATGTAGCTGTCCAGTTTTCCCAGCATCACTTATTGAAGAGACTGTCTTTTCTCCATTGTATATCCTTGCCTCCTCTGTCATAGATTAGTTGACCCTAGGTGTGTGGGTTTATCTCTGGGCTTTCGATCTTGTTCCATTGATCTATGTTTCTGTTTTTGTGCCAGTACCATATTGTCTTGATTACTGTAGCTTTGTAGTATAGTCTGAAGTCAGGGAGTCAGATTCCTCCAGCTCCGTTTTTTTCCCTCAAGACTGATTTGGCTATTCGAGGTCTTTTGTGTTTCCATACAAATTTTAAGATTTTTTCTTCTAGTTCCGTAAAAAAAATGCCATTGGTAATTTGATAGGGATTGTATTGAATCTGTAGATTGCTTTGGGTAGTATAGTCATTTTCACAATATTGATTCTTCCAATCCAAGAACATAGTATATCTCTCCACCTGGTGGTATCATCTTTAATTTATTTCATCAGTGTCTTATACTTACCTGCATACAGGTCTTTTGTCACCCTAGGTAGGTTTATTCTTAGGTATTTTTTGTTGTTGTTGCAATGGTAAATGGCAGTGTTTCCTTAATTTTGCTTTCAGATTTTTCATTACTAATGTATAGGAATGTAAGAGCTTTCTGTGCATTATTTTTATAACCTGCAACTTTACCAAATTCACTGATTAGTTCTAGTAGTTTTCTGGTGACATCTTTAGGATTCTCTATGTATACTATCATGTCATCTGCAAACAGTGACAGTGTTACTTCTTCTTTTCCAATTTGTATTCCTTTTATTTCTTTTTCTTCTCTGATTGCCATGGCTAGGACTTCCAAATCTATGTTGAACAATACTGGTGAGAGTGGACATTCTTGTCTTGTTCCTGATCTTAAAGGAAATGCTTTCAGTTTTTCACCATTGAGAATGATGTTTGCTGTGGGTTTATCATATATGGCCTTTATTATGTTGAGGTAGATTCCCCCTATACCCACTTTCTGGAGAGTTTTTATCATAAATGGGCGTTGAATTTTGTCCAAAGCTTTTTCTGCATCTATTGAGATGATCGTATGGTTTTTCTTCTTCAATTTGTTAATATGGTGTATCACATTGATTTATTTGCATATATTGAAGAATCCTTGCATTCCTGGGATAAATTCCACTTGGTCATGGTGTATGATTCCTTTAATGTGTTGTTGGATTCTGTTTGCTAGTATTTTGTTGAGGATTTTTGCATCTATATTCATCAGTGATATTGGTCTGTAATTTTCTTTTTTTGTAGTATCTTTGTCTGGTTTTGGTATCACAGTGACGATGGCCTCATAAAATGAGTGTGGGAGTGTTCCTTCCTCTGCAATTTTTTGGAAGAGTTTGAGACGGATGGGTGTTACCTCTTCTCTAAATGTTTGATAAAATTCACCTGTGAAGCCATCTGATCCTGGGCTTTTGTTTGTTGGAAGATTTTTAATCACAGTTTCAATTTCATTACTTGTGATTGGTCTGTTCATATTTTCTATTTCTTCCTGGTTCAGTCTTCGAAGGTTATACCTTTCTAAGAATTTGTCCATTTCTTCTAGGTTGTCCATTTTATTGGCATAGAGTTGCTTGTAGTAGTCTCTTAGGATGCTTTGTATTTCTTCAGTGTCTGTTGTAACTTCTCCTTTTTCATTTCTAATATTATTGATTTGACTTCTCTCCCTCTTTTTTTTTTTTCTGGTACATGGGCCTCTCACTGTTGTGGCCTCTCCTGTTGTGGACCACAGGCTCTGGACGTGCAGGCTCAGCGGCCATGGCTCACAGGCCCAGCCACTCCGCGGCATGTGGGATCTTCCCGGACTGGGGCACAAACCCGTGTCCCCTGCATTGGCAGGCAGACTCTCAACCACTGCGCCACCAGGGAAGCCCTCCCTCTTTTTCTTGATGAGTCTGGCTAATGTTTTGTCAATTTTGTTTATCTCCTCAAAGAACAAGCTTTTAGTTTTATTGATCTTTGCTGTTGTTTTCTTTGTTTCTATTTCATTTATTTCTGCTCTGATCTTTATGATTTCTTTCCTTCTGCTAACTTTGGGTTTTGTTTGTTCTTCTTTCTCTAGTTCCTTCAGGTGTAAGGTTAAATTGTTTATTTGAGATTTTTCTTGTTTCTTGTTGTATGCTTGTATAGCTGTAAACTTCCCTCTTAGAAATGCTTTTGCTGTGTCCCATAGGTTTTGGATTGTCGTGTTTTCATTGTCATTTGTCTCTAGGTAATTTTTTTTTTTTTTTTTTTTTTTTTTTTGTGGTACGCGGGCCTCTCACTGTTGTGGCCTCTCCCGTTGTGGAGCACAGGTTCCGGACGCACAGGCTCAGCGGCCATGGCTTACGGGCCCAGCCGCTCCGCGGCATGTGGGATCTTCCCGGACCGGGGCGCGAACCCATGTCCCCTGCATCGGCAGGCGGACTCTCAACCACTGCGCCACCAGGGAAGCCCTCTCTAGGTAATTTTTGATTTCCTTTTTGATTTTTTCAGTGATCTCTTGGTTATTTAGTAACACATTGTTTAGCCTCCATGTGTTTGTGATTTTTACATTTTGTCCCCTATAATTCATTTCTAATCTCATAGCATTGTGGTAGAAAAGATGCTTGATATGATTTCAATTTTCTTAAGTTTACTGAGGCTTGATTTGTGACCCAATATGTGATGTATCTTGGAGAATGTCCCATGCTCACTTGAGAAGAAAGGGAAATCTGCTGTTTTTGGATGGAATGTCCTATAAATATCAACTAAATCTATCTGGTCTATTATGTCATTTAAAGCTTCTGTTTCCTTATTTATTTTCATTTTATATGATCTGTCCATTGGTGTAAGTGAGGTGTTAAAGTCCCCCACTATTATTGTGTTACTGTCAATTTCCTTTTTTTTTTTTTTTTTTTTTTTTTTTGCGGTATGCGGGCCTCTCACTGTTGCGGAGCACAGGCTCCAGACGCTCAGGCTCAGCCGCTCCGCGGCATGTGGGATCCTCCCAGACCAGGGCACGAACCCGTGTCCCCTGCATCGGCAGGCAGACTCTCAACCACTGCGCCACCAGGGAAGCCCCAATTTCCTCTTTTATAGCTGTTAGCAGTTGCCTTATGTATTGATGTGCTCCTGTGTTGGGTGCATATATATTTATAATTGTTGTATCTTCTTCTTGGATTGATCCCTTGATCATTATGTAGTGTCCTTCCTTGTCTCTTGTAACATTCTTTATTTTAAAGTCTACTTTATCTGATATGAGTATTGCTACTCCAGCTTTCTTTTGATTTCCATTTGCATGGAATATCTTCTTCCATCTCCTCACTTTCAGTCTGTATGTGTCCCGAGGTCTGAAGTGGGTCTCTTGTAGACAGCATATATATGGGTCTTGTTTTTGTCTCCATTCAACAAGGCTGTGTCTTTTGGTTGGAGCATTTAATCCATTCGCGTTTAAGTAATTATCAATATGTATGTTCCTGTGACCATTTTCTTGATTGTTTTGGGTTTGTTTTTGTAGGCCCTTTTCTTCTCTTGTGTTTCACACTTAGAGAATTTCCTTTAGTGTTTGTTGTGAGTTGGTTTGGTGGTGCTGAATTCTCTTAGATTTTGCTTGTCTGGAAAGCTTTTATTTCTCCATTGAATCTGAATGAGATCCTTGCAGGGTAATCTTGGTTGTAGATTCTTCCCTTTCATCACTTTAAGTATATCATGCCACTCCCTTCTGGCTTGTAGAGTTTCCACTGAGAAATCAGCTGTTAACCTTATGGGAGTTCCCTTGTATGTTATTTGTCCTTTTTCCCTTGCTGCTTTCAATAATTTTTCTTTGTCTTTAATTTTTGCCAATTTGATTACTATGTGTCTCAGCGTGTTTCTCCTTGGGTTTATCCTGTATAGGATTCCCTGTGCTTCCTGGACTTGGATGGCTATTTCCTTTCCCATGTTAGGGAAATTTTCGACTATAATCTCTTCAATATTTTCTCTGGTCCTTTCTCTCTCTCTTCTCCTTCTGGGACCCCTATAATGCAAATGTTGTTGCATTTAATGTTTTCCCAGAGGTCTCTTAGGCTTTATTCATTTCTTTTAATTCTTTTTTCTTTATTCTGTTCTGCAGAAGTGAATTCCACCATTCTGTCTTCCAGGTCACTTATCAGTTCTTCTGCCTCAGTTATTCTGCTATTGATCCCTTCTAGTGTAGTTTTCATTACAGTTATTGTATTATTCATCTCTGTTTGTTTGTTCTTTAATTCTTCTAGGTCTCTGTTAAACATTTCTTGCATCTTCTCCATCTTTGCCACCATTGTTTTTCCGAGGTCCTGGATCATCTTCACTATTGTTATTCTGAATTCTTTTTCTGGAAGGTTGCCTATCTCCACTTCAGTTAGTTGTTTTTCTGGGGTTTTATCTTGTTCCTTTGTCTGGTACATAGCCCTCTGCCTTTTCATCTTGTCTATCTTTCTATGAATGTGGTTTTTGTTCCACAGGCTGCAGGATTGTAGCTCTTCTTGCTTCTGCTCTCTGTCCTCTGGTGGATGTGGCTATCTAAGAGGCTCATGCAAGTTTCCTGATGGAAGGGACTGGTGGTGGGTAGAGCTGACTGTTGCTCTGGTGGGCAGAGCTCTGTAAAACTTTAATCCAGTTGACTGCTCATAGGTGGGGCTGGGTTCCCTCCCTAGTGGTTGTTTGACCTGAGGCAACCCAACACTGGAGCCTACCTGGGATCTTTGTTGGGGCTAATGGTGGACTCTGGGAGGGCTCATGCCAAGGAGTACTTCCCAGAACTTCTGCTGCCAGTGTCCTTGTCCCCACAGTGAGCCACAGTCACCCCCCACCTCTGCAGGAGATCCTCCAAAACTAGCATGTAGGTCTGGTTCAGTCTCCCCTGGCATCACTCTTCCTTCCCCTGGGTCCTGATGTGCACACTAGTTTGTGTGTGCCCTCCATGAGTGGAATCTCTGTTTCTCCCAGTCCTGTTGAAGTTCTGCAATCAAATCCCACTAGCCTTCAAAGTCTGATTCTCTAGGAATTCCTCCTCCCATTGCTGGACCCCCAGTTTGGGAAGCCTGACATGGGGCTCAGAGCCTTTACTCTAGTTGATGGACTTCTGTGGTATATGTGTTCTCCAGTCTGTGAGTCATCCACCTGGCAGTTATGGGATTTGATTTTACTGTGATTGCGCCCCTCCTACCATCTCATTGTGGCTTCTCCTTTGTCTTTGGATGTGGGGTATCTTTTTTGGTGAGTTCCAGTGTCCTCCTATCAGTGACAGTCCAGCAGCTAGTTGTGATTCTGGTGTCCTCGCAAGAGGGAGTGGGAGCATGTCCTTCTACTCCACCATCTTGGTTCAGGGCCAAAAAGCTCTTTAAATGTTAAAGGACTAAATGATCCAATCAAAGACAAAAAGTGGCTAATTGGATTAAAACAAAAACAAAAAAATGAAGAATCTGCAATATGCTGCCTAAAAGGGACTCACTTCAGTGCTCAAGACACACACAGACTGAAATTGAGGGGATGGAAAAAGATAGTTCATGCAAATAGAAATGACAAGAAAGTGGGGGTAACAATACTCATGTCAGAAAAACTAGACTTTAAAACAAAGCCCATAAAGAAAGAAAAAGAAGGGCATTATATAATGATAAAGGGATCAATACAAGAAGAGGATATAACATTTGTAAACATATGTGCACTTAATTAGGAGCACCTAAATATATAAAGCAAACATAAACCAACATACAGGGAGAAACTGACAATAATACAACAATTGTAGGGGACTTTAACCCATGAATGGACAGATCACCCAGAGAGAAAATCAACAAAGAAACAATGACCTTAACGGACACATTAGAATAGTTAGACTTAATAGGTATGTACAGGACATTGCATCCAAAAACAGCAGAATACACATTCTTTTCAAGTGCACATGGGATATTCTCCAAGATAGACCATGTTCTGGGCCATGAAACACTTCTCAAAAGATTTGAAGGGGGCTTCCCTGGTAGCGCAGTAGTTGGGGGTCCGCCTGCCGATGCAGGGGACACGGGTTTGTGCCCCAGTCCGGGAGGATCCCACATGCCACGGATCGGCTCGGTCCGTGGGCCATGGCAGCTGAGCCTGCGCATCCGGAGCCTGTGCTCCGCGACGGGAGAGGCCACAGCAGTGAGAGGCCCGTGTACAGCAAAAAAAAAAAAAAAGATTTGAAGGAATTGAAATTATTCCAAGTATCTTTTTCACCACTACAGTATGAAATGAGGAATCAATTACAGGAAGAAAAGTGGGGAAAACACAAACACCTGAATACTAAACACCATGTTACTAAAAATCAATGGGTCAACAACAACAACAACAAATCAAAGAGAAAATCAGAAAATACTTTCAGACAATAATTTCAGAAAAATTTTTAAAACTTTCCAAAATATTTAGGACCCAGCAAAAACAGTTCTAAGCGGGCAGTTTATAGTGATACAGGCATACCTCAAAAAACAAGAAAATCTCAAACAACCTAAAATACCATCTAAATGAATTATCAAAAGAAGAAAAAACAAAGTCCAATGTCAGCAGAAGGAGAACATAATAACGATCAGAGAGAAAATAAATAAAATAGATTCTAAAAACACTATAAAAAATGAATAAAACAAAGAGCTGGTTTTTTTAAAAAAGATGCACAAAATTGATAAACCTTTAGCCAAGCTCATCAAGAAAAGAGAGAGAGCCCAAATTAAAAAAAAATAAGAAATGAAAGAGGAGAAAAAAACAACGGATTCACAGAGATACAAAAAATCATAAGAGTATACTACGGACAGTTATATGTCAACAAATTGGACAATATAGAAGAAACAGACAAATATCTAGAAACATATACCTTCCAAGAGTCAACAAGGCAGAAACAGCCAATCTGAACAGAATGATCAGTAGTACTGAAACTGAACTTCAAAAAAAAAAAAAAACTCCCAGCAACAAAAGCCTAGGACTGGATGACTTTACAGGGGAATTCTTACAAACATATAAAGAAGAGTTACTATCTGTCTTTCTTAAACTATTCCCAAAAATTGAAGAGGAAGGTGCATCCCCAAATTCATTCTACAAGACCACCATTATCCTGATATCAAAATCAGACAAAAACACTGCAAAGAAAGATAATTACAGGCTAATATCTGTCATGAATATAGATGCAGAAAAATCCTCAAACAAATATTAGCAGACGGAATGCAACAGTATATTAAAAGGATCATACACCATAATCAAACTTGGTTTATTCCAAGGATGCAAGGATGGTTCAATATCCACAAATCGATGTGTTACACCACACTAACAAAATGAGGGATAAGGGCTTCCCTTGTGGCGCAGTGGTTGAGAGCCCGTCTGCTGATGCAGGGGACACGGGTTCGTGTTCCGGTCCGGGACAATCCCACATGCCATGGAGTGGCTGCGCCCATGAGCCATGGCCGCTGAGCCTGCGCGTCTGGAGCCTGTGCTCCACAATAGGAGAGGCCACGGCAGTGAGAGGCCCGTGAACCGCAAAAAAAAAGAGGGATAAAAATCACATGATCACCTCAATAGAGGTAGAAAAAGCATTTGACAAAATTCGACACTCATTCATGGTAAAAGCTCTCAACAAAGTCGGTATAGAGGGAACATATCTCAACATAATAAAGGTCATTTATGACAAACCCACAGCTAATATACTCAATGGTGATAAACTAAAAGCTTTTCCTCTAAAATCAGAAACAAGTCAAGGATGTCTGCTCTCACCATTTCTATCTAACACAGTATTGGAAGTCCTATCCACAGCAATCAGACAAGAAAAAGAAACAAAAGTCATCCAAATTGGAAGGGAAGAAATAAAACTGTCACTATTTGCAGGTGGCATAATACTATATATAGAAAACACTAACGTCTCCACAAAAAAATGATTAGAACTAATAAGTGAATTCAGTGAAGTTGCAGGATACAAAATTAATATACAGAAATCAGTTGTGTTTTCATATAGTAACAATGAACCATCAGAAAGGGAAATTAAGAAAACAATCCCATGTGCAATTTTATCAAAAAGAATAAGATACATAAGAATAAACTTAACCAAGGAGGTGAAAGACCTATATTAAAACTATAAGACACTGATGAAGGAAATTGAAGATAATACAAATAAATGGAAAGTTATCCCATGTTCCTGAATTGGAAGAATTAATATTGTTTAAAAATGCATACAACCCAACACAATCTACAGATGTAATGCAATTGCTATCAAAATACCCATGATATTTTTCACAGAACTAGAACAAATCATCCTAAAATTTGTATGGAATTTCAAAAGTCCCCACATAGCCAAATTAATCTTGAGAACAAAGAGGAAAGCTAGAGATATCATGCTCCCTGACTTTAGACTGTAATACAAAGCTACAGTAATTAAAACAGTATGGTACTGGCACAAAACAGACACAAAAATCAGTGGCACAAAATAGAGAGGCAAGAAATAAACACATATGGTCAATTAATCTATGAAAAAGGAGGCAAAAATATATAAAGAGGGCAAGACAGTCTCTTCAGTAAGTGGCATTAGGAAAACTGGACAACTACATGTAAAAAAAGTAAAACATTTTTTCATACCATATTAAATTTAAAAAACTAAAAATGAATTAAAGACCTAAATGTAAGGCTGGAAACCATAAAACTCCTAGAAGAAAACCTAGGCAATACACTCTTTGACATAATCCCTGGCAATAGTTTTGGGGGAATGTGTCTCCTCAGGCAAGAGAAACAAAAGCCAAAATAAACAAATGTGACCTAATTAAATTAAAAGCTTTTACACAATAAAGGAAACTATTAACAAAACAAAAAGACAACTTACTGAATGGAGGAAGATATTTGCAAATGATATGTCTGATCAAGGATTTATTATGTCTCAATATAGAAAACAAGCAATCATTTTACTGATTATAAAATGGGCACAAGATGGGAATAGACATTTTTCCAAAGAAGACATACAGATGGCAAACAGGCACAGGAGAAGATGCTCCATGTCACTAATCATCAGGGAACTTCAAATCAAAACTACAATTACATATTACTTCATATCTGTCAGAATGGCTATCATCAAAAAGACCACAATGACAAATGTTGACTAGGATTTGGAGAAAAGGTAACCCTAGTTCACTCTTGGTGGGAATGTAAATTGGTATGGCCACTATGGAAAACATTATAAAGGTTCCTCAAAAATTTTAAAATAGAACTACCATATTATTCAGCAATTCTACTACTGGGTATATGTCTGAAAAACAACAACAACAACAAAAACTCACTAATTCCTAAAGATATATACACCCTAATGTTCACAGCAGCATTACTTACAATAGCCAAGATGTGAAACCAACCTAAGAGTCCATCAACAGATGAATGGATAAAGAAGAGGTGGTATATATATCTGTGTGTATTGCTCAGCCATAAAAAAAGAATGAAATTTTGCCATTTATAACAACATGGATGGACTTGAGGGTATTGTGCTTAATGAAGTAAGTCGGACAGAGAAAGACAAATACTGTATATTTTCACTAATTTTTAGAATCTAAAAAATAAAACAAATGAGTATAACAAAACAGAAACAAACTCACAGATACAGAGAACAAACTATTGGTTACCAGTAGGGGGAAGGCTTGCGGGAGGGGCAATATAAGGGAAGAGGATTAAGAGGTACAAACTATTAGATATAAAATAAATAAAATACAAAGGTGTAATGCACAGAACAGGGAATATAACCAAAATTTTATAATAACTTTAAATGGAATATATTGTATAAAAATATTGAATCACTATGTTTTACACCTGAAGCTAATATAATATTGTAAATCAACTATACTTCAATTTTAAAAAAGAAAAATATAGTCCACCAAATATTCTATAATAGTTTTGCTAATGTCAAAAAACTTTAAAATCATGTGGGAAAAAAAATCACGTAATGTTACTATGTTCAACAGAAGCAAAATGTGGTTAAGTTTGCAATAGGATTTCCAGTAAAATGCATACGTGGTATGCTAAGCACTCATGAAGTACTCAATAAATATTTGTTGCATGAATGACTGATGCTTTGCCTTACAGGAAGAAAGTGTCACTTATTGATAAGAATATGAATACTTTAAAATGGAAAAATTTGGGAACTTGAAGTAACAGCCAAATGCCAGTATGTTTTAAAATAGTGCTGTCAAACATGCAGTTGATACATTAACTCTTTTTTTTTAGAAAGCACTGGCTCTTTTATTTATTTATTTTTTAAGGTTTATTATTAATTTTATTTATTTTTGGCTGCATCAGGTCTTATTTGTGGCACATGATATCTTTGTCGTGGTGCACAGGCTTCTCTCTAGTTGTGGTGTGTAGGTTTTCTGTCTCTAGTTGTGCCGTGCAGGCTCCAGGGCATGTGGTCTCTGTAATTTGTGGCACTCAGGCTCTCTCATTGAGGCGCAGAGTTCAGTAGTTGTAGTACATGGGCTTAGTTGCCCCACGGCATGTGGGATCTTAGTTCCCTGACCAGGGATCAAGCCTGAGTCCCCTACGTTGTAAGGTGGATTCTTTACCACCGGACCACCAGGGAAGTCCCGATTAACTCTTGCTTATGATAAACCACCTGAATAAGACAATGAACCTGCATTTTGAATATTTTTGGAGAGGGATGCATACTTTGACAACTTTGAGAAACAGATAAAGCAACAGAATTCATTTAGTTTCCTCATTTTGCATGAGTATCATTTTAATAAGTTTTAATTGGCATAAATGGCTTTCCCCCAAAGGACCACTGCCCATCCATCAACAAATGAATCTCTTAGCATTGGAAGCAGGTGATAGAATGAAAGAGCATAGAGTTTGAATTCTGACACACTTGGGCATAAATCACAGCACCAACATTTATAGTTGCATGTGACCAATGGCAATAATAACATGTTTGAGCCTTTCTTTTCTTATCTGAAAAATTGAAAAAATAACATTTACCTTTCAGGATTGTTATGGGGATAATGATAATAAATGTAAAATTCCTAACATATAATATATATGTTACATTTAAAAATAGCTATTATCAAAATTATAAAGAATATTTCAACATGAGGAACTGTTTACAAATAAGATAATATTACGGAATAATCACTGATCTAAAAACAATAACATTCAAGACTATAATTCTGGATATAGAGCATAATGCAGAACTTAAAGTAGTATTTCCTACTCAATATACTGTTTTTTATTTTTCTATTTGTATAAAAAAAAGTCAAGCTTACAGAAAAGTTGAAGAATAATATATTGAATGCCTGCATACCCTTTACCTAGTTTCAACTGTTGCAGGGGAAGAAATTTTCCTCTATCCTTCTAGGTTCTTCTGACTGGTCTAAGAATTAAATTGACTTGAGACAGATTAACAGGATAATATCAAACAGAAGTTTAATAACATGTATACATTGGAGAGACCCAGGAAAACTGAGAAACTTGCGAAAATGGCCGAAATCCTCACCTTGAATACCATCTTCAGCTAAAGAAAAAAGAGGGTGTTGGGGATAGTGGTTTGGACCTCAAAGGGGAGGAAGGCAATTTACAAGAAGATAGAAAAACAAATGTTTGGTAAACAAATGTTTACTGGATCATCCAGAGATAATGGGATTCAGAGTGCACTGTGATAAAGCTCTAGACCCTGTGAAGTTTCCCTCCCACCACACTTAGCGCATATTAATTGCAGATATCTCTGGTGCTATCTCTATTCTGGGAACAGGACCTTTATCTAAATTCTTCAGGCAGCTAAGGGAGAGATAAAAAGAAAGGCTTTTTTTTTAAGCTCTCTCTTACCTCTGAGAGACTGTTCTGAAGAGGTAAGATGGGAGCCAGGGTACTTAGGAGTTTTTGTAACGAAGACCAGGTAGTCAGAACATCACAAGATTACTGTTAATTAAAGAAAACCAGACATCTCAAGTTAAGGAATCAAGCACTTTTATATGTATGGGAAGATGCAAGAGTCTGGGCTCACTGAAATCATTCCTTTGATATACACCTCAGCTATCTGGAGTCAGTATCCCGTGTTCTCCCATCCTAAGTCTCCTCAGAGTGCATCTTTGGGGGTGGCTGCAGTGCCTGACTACTTGATGGCAGGCATCCTGTTCCCATCCTGAGTTTCCTCAGGGCTCACCATGTGTGGGGTGGGCAGCACTACAGTGTGATGGCTTGATGGCTGCAACATCCTCTGTCTACTGATATAGCAGGCAACATTTTATCACTGGCACTCACTGCTGACTTTTCTCTAGTCTTTGCTCTGCAGCTTCTGTAGACAATAACTCAGCTGTGCTGGGTTAAGTTTGTCACACAATATCCATCCACCCCAGAGAACTAAGAGAAAAGTGCTTTCACAATTTTGTTTTTTCCCCTCAGCCTTATCTCTGTATTTAGTCTTTTCCTCTACCTTTATTTATGCACAATTCAGTCAATTCTACCTCAGGCAAGTTGCAATATGCAAACTCACCTTTGTTAACATTTTCCCTCTAATTTCCTCTCTTCCTGTTTTTGCTCAGTTTTCACAACAATACCTCACTCCCTTTGTATATCCTAGCTTTTCTTTTTTCCTTGACTTTTTTTTTTATTGTGAAGTAGCAAAATAATCCCAATTACTACTAGTTGGCTAGTTACCTTTGGGCAAAACGCTTGAACCTCCTGGACCTCAATTGTCCCTCCTGGCAGCCAAGTGAGTAAGTGCTATTTCCAAAGCCACAATGGAGAGTCAGCTAGGCTTGAGTGAGATTGAGTAGGTGAAATTCTGGCCTCAACCAGCCTGCGTTCAAATCTCTGCTTCTCAATTACTAGTTTGATGGCTGCAGTGAGTTACTTTTCATACCTATTTGTAAAACAAGTATGTTAAAAAGAGTACTTACCTCATAATTTGGAGTTAATATTTGTAACCATCGATAGTGTCTATGAGCAAAAAAGGTAAGAGTTATGCTTGGAATACATTCCCATCAAGGAAACAAACACCAGAAGCTCTGAGATAACTATGTAGAGAAAAGAGCTAGTGAAATGCCCACGGTCACGAGACCCCTCCACAAGACCACCAGAGACAAGAGTCAAAGCCAAACGGCAAGGGTCATTTATTGCAGGTTCGAACCTGGACCTCCGCGCACTCGTTGCCGGTGACGCTAAGAGGGTCCCGATGGAGTTTAGTACAGCTCTTTTATAGACAGGTACAAACAAGCTCGGGACCTTCTGCGGGGCTTTCCAGGGGTGGGGAGTACTGATTGGCTAACTTTTAAACAAAGACACTAGTCACTGATTGGTTAACTTTTAAACAAAGACACTAGTCACCGTCTGATTGGTTGGATGGTTGCAAAAGGGGGTTCAGCAAGCATAGTTACAGAAGCGAGAGCGGCTGGTTAAGTTTCGGTTTCCTGAGGCTTTGTTTTTCAATTAGGAATACTTAAGATGGGGCCATAGTTACAAACAGTACAAACAGGAAGATCGATGCAATCCTAGCAGCGCTACGGCCTAATGGCAGGGCATCAATTCAGTCCTATTTCTACCAAAGTAGAACATAGCCCTTCACTAGTGGGATCAAATCTCTGAAAGTATAGTCACGGAGGAAGAAATTTCTCTCTACCCTTCTAGGTTCGTCTGGATGGTCTAAGAATTAAATGACATGAGATAGACCAACAGGAGAAAATCAAACAAAAATATAATAACATGTATACTTAGGAGTGACCCAGGAAATCTAAGTAACTTACCAAAATGGCAGAAACCTTCACCTTCAATACCATCTTCAGCTAAGGACAAAAAAGGGATGTTGGGGTTAGTGATTTGGACCTCAAATTGCAGGAGGGCAATTCACATGGAAATGGAAAAGCAAATGTTTGATAAACAGATGTTTGCTTTGTTATGCAGAGACAGTGGGACACAGTGGAATTTTAACAGACTTTGCTAGGTTCTTCCACCTACATACCTAGTTCATACTAACTATTATGGTAATAGCTTCCTTCCTGGAATAGGTCCTCTATTTATATTCTTTTAGGCAGTTACAGGGAAGGTAAAAGTATCTTCCTGAGGTTTGGGACTTTGATTGTTTTTGGCTCAAAATAATCTGCATGCCAAAGAGACATTTTGGGAGGTCAAGGTTTGTTTCCCTACAGTCTTGCCTTTGAAACTTCTTTTAAGAAGTTTCACAGTCCAGAAGATGAGTTGATAGACTGTTCCATCTCATTAAACCAGTCTCTTAGTACTAACAATAGATCAGTTCAGTTACTTATTTCAGTAGGTGGTGATGCAGGTGGGCTCTCAAAGTTAGGCCTATAAAGCGCAAGCAGTTATGTATTTTGTAAGAGACATTTCTAATGGATACAAAAGAAAAACAAAGGTTAGTGATTGGAGCAAACTACAAACCAGTTTCTGAGCCTAGGGGCCAGTCAGTCAAGAAGATTTCTAGATGTCAAGGTCAAAGCATCTTTTGCACTTTGGAATTGTTGCAGCAAAAATAGAAATAAAGTCTTCCCTCTCCTGAGAACAATGAAAATAAAAGGAACAGTGAACAAACAGGCTAGAGAAGAAACATAATCTGGCCTGAAAGAGTTAATCACTCCTAGTTTCTTTTTTTAACTGTTACTAATCTATAGTGTCTGTAACTAGATTTGTACTTCACAAAGCTAAACTATTACTCTTTAAAACTATGTGAATTACATCCTGCACTCCCTGTAGCAAATCACCCCCGTAACATTTGCATTTCAGAAAAAAGGTCCCAGGCCGATACCCAGAGACAAAAGGACCCAATTGCTGGGCTGCCTGACGCCAGCTGTGACTATTTTGAAATAATGCAGGAAGAAGAAGAATGCAAGACCTTCACTACTTTGATTCTTATCATATACCCCAGACTGTGAACCCCACATATAAAATCTTCTCCGATTCCCGAAGGAGGTGGGGGACAGAGTTCTTGAGGTGCTAGCCTGCTGTGTCTTCCCTTCTGCCTGGCAGAAAAATAAAGCCATCTCTCTCTTCCTCCAAAACCTCTGTCTCCATATTTGTTTGGCATCGGTGCACAGGAAAGCCGATATCTCGGCAACAAAATGCCTCTGATGACGTCATTGACTATTCAGTCAAACTTTCTGAGTGACTAACATAGCAACAGGCATGAGAATTGTCTATAAACATGGGCTATTTTGGTGATCTCTCTTAAGTTTATATGAAGGTGTTCAGCTTAATTTTGCAGATCTTCAGGAAAACAGCAGCTTTGATCCTCAGTAATTCCAAGTGAAAAGTGAGAGAAAATTGGAAACATTAGTTTGGAGAGCTGTAGCCAAATATTTGAGGAAACTAGAAGAATTCAGGATCCAGTCCAATTTACAGGTGGAAAAACAAAACTTCAAAGATGATTAACAGAACAAGAACCTAGTATCCACAACTGTGTACTATAGTTTCTGCTGAAGCAAAAAAATATTCTTTCTTTTTAAAAATCACCTTCAATTTGACTATCAATGTTATCAAAGATAGCCAAATTAAGACTAATTTATTTCCAAAATAAGTTTAGTTTCATTACACATGGTCTATTTCCATTAGTTCAGCAAGAATAGCAATTGACCATACATTTTCTTAAATCTGCTTTGTGGGTACTTTTCATAAATAATCTCAAATTGAACTTTTAAATGCCTCTTGAGGCCAGGAAGCCACACCAATAACTTGCCATCAGACTCATTTGTAATTCCTATAGATTTGGGTGAATTCCTCTTCTTGGGGTCCCCAAAATATGCTGAAGTCCCTGCATTTGCCAGGAAGTTACCTCCCTTATTCACCTGGTAAGGTTTCTGAGTAATATGTAAGCAAGGTACCACCAGGCCGCTTTCTCAAAGGGCTTTATGGCTCCATACAGTCAATATTAGTTTCTTAAAGTTGTCCGGTCATATCTGATTCTATGCATATTCTCAAATATGGCATTCTAGTCAAAGCCATGGTAATATAATCAATATTTCCAAGTATGTCCTGTTATAAGGAAAACAGATTCTTAGTGAACTTATGTAAATAATGATATTGCCATGAAAATAAGAATACTCATCAAGTTTCCAAATCCTGGAGGAATCAGGTAGGGAGTAAAAGATAAATATTTCAATTCTTCTTACAAAGATAAAATTTACCAAATGACTGAAGTCACAATTGGCATAAGAGGAAAAGTTTCCTTATATCTGGAAAACAAAATAAAAAGCTGGTAACATTTCAGACAAAAAGTCGTAAAAAATATAATCATATTTATCAGTTCATTCAGTTCCATGTAATTAATTGTTGTTGAGCTTGATCTTCTGTTAGGAGTTTTATGAAACCATCAGGTTTTCCATTTGAGTTCTGTAATTTCTAACCCAGTTCAGTAGTATAAACTAAATGTTATCAGAAAGCTTGATGTCATAAAGTCCTTTCTATGAATCTTCTTCAAGAAGAAGCATTTTTTCCAAAGAGTCAAAGAATAACTGTCTAAAATGACAAAAGACTTAAAATGGCATGGTTAAAGTTCTGATTACAATTAAATTGACAAAAAATTTGGTTAATTCTGTGACACACAACACTTTAAGATAATAACTAGATTTATGACTGATAAAATTATACCAGGAACATATCCAGATTTTAGGAATTTCATATAATTTCTAGAACATTGATATAAATAATATTTACACACCCAATAAAACCTAAGAAGTTTTATCATCTCTCATTTGACAATGTTTCCTGTGTAATTTTACATACCAAATAAGCCTAATTAGTTTAGGCTTTGAGATGTTTAAGGGGCCCTTTGAACATCCCAAAGTTAGCAAGAGCTAAAAAACACTTCATTTAGAATTTGATTTAGGGGTTTGTCAGTGATATCAAAAGGTTTTAAAATACTTTGTCAAATAGAACCACAGTTCACTGTGAAACAATACTTATTCACTTAACCAAAGTGACAATAAAAGATTTCAAAGGCAAATGCAGAAAGTTATTATACAGCAGATTACTTAAAAGGTAAAGAAAGTTTTACAATCTGTTATCAAAAACAAATCAATATTCCAAGAAAACTTTGTCCTCTTGACAGATAGAGAAAATAAAATTCTAGTTTTGCACCAGTATACTTTCAACATTAAAATTCATTTACTCAATTAAATTTATTCTAATCTTAGCCAGTCCTGACCATGCACAAAACTCTTTTTCTCAGGGTTTATTTTCCACAAACCTTCTATGACTTCCTTTTTACATTCAGATTTTATCCTATGCTTTCCCTTTCTCTCTCTTTCTTTAGAACAAGCTTACTTTTTTTTCCTTAACAAAATGCATTTTGATTCCTTATACAGTTCAAAAAATTTCCTTGCATACAAAGACATTTCCTTGTTAGTTTTAGTAGTTTCAATGACTTGTATTAATTAGAATTTTTAACCTTTAGAAACCTTAGTTTTTAGTGAAATCTAAAACTTTGCAATTGTTAACTGTTTGTTATACCAGTATTTTTTATGACTGGCAAACATGAATACATTTCATAATTTCTAGACGTGTACATTTTCTCATAGTATAACTATGTTTTTTCAATGTGGTACAAGACACATTTACTAATAAACCTACATATCTTTAGTTTTTCTGTAATAAGACAAAAATAGGTGAACTTAGAATTGTTTAGAAATTAATGTTTCAGTATTTTATCTTATTTGGAAATAATCTAGACATTTAATAAATTCTTATCATTTAAATTAACTTAGCAAAACTCTAAATTTCAAGTTACCAAAAAGATTTGGGGAAATTGCTGGTCAGTTTTCTCAGTGTGATTTTTTTTCTTCCAGTCTTTTAAATTTCTCCAAACTGGGATAAATAAAACAGACTTATTTGGAGCCCTTTAATACTGGGGTGACCTATAACGGGTCCCTTTGGCCCATCCAACCTTAGGTAGTGCTGAATTAAAATCTTTGTTTTAATCACATCACTTTCTATTTTATTTATCCCATTTCTTAATAAACATCTAAAGATTTCCATCCTGCTGGGTTGAGTCCCATGATTCTTCCCTATCTGATTTCTCTTTACTTCACCATTTTTGTTAGGGGAACCACTGACTGAAACCGCCTGCCCCAGCCAGGCATGATAGAAACCACTTGCTTGAGTTATCTTACAACAGAAGGTCCCGGTAAGGAACTCAGAACTGACAAGCTTACTACCAAACAGAAGAATTCGGGAAAGGTCAAAAGGAGAGAGGAGACGCCAGTCCATACATCCTACCAACCTCCCTGACTCCTTCTTGCCAGAATCTATCTTGGCTGAGCGATGTATGCACCACCAGGAGGGACCCTGAGTCAGAATGACTGGCCAGAGACAACCCAGAGACTAACCTCGTTACCATAGAATCTAAGACTGCAAGCCATGTGGCATTGCAGTTCTCCTGGGTTCCCTTACCCTACTGCTCTCCACCCCGGCGCCCCTTCCCAATAAAGTCTCTTGCTTTTTCAGCATATGTATCTCCTTGCACAATTCATTTCTGAGGTTAGACAGGAGCCCATTCTTGGGGCCTGGAAGGGGTTCCCCTTCCTGCAACACTTTCAATATTTGTTTTATTTACCTTATTTCTTATTAACACTTTAAAAAGTTTTACCTTGTTTGGAACAGTCCCTCGACTTTTCCCTTGGCTTCTTTCCATTCTTTTGTTAATTAACACAATGTTTTCTATTAGCATCTGTTTTTATTAGCATAAGGGGAAGCTGAGGTCACAAATTTAATAAAGCTTCCCAAACCTTTTTTTTTTTTTAACTAAGGGTTTAAGGTTAAGGGTTATGCTGTGGTCCGAACGCAGGTTGGAAAAGAATTTCCAGACACAAGGTAGAATGTAAAGAAGATAGAATTTATTAGAGGGAAAGGTCGCTGCCCGAACAGCTGGCCGACTTCCTAGTAGTCTGGGAGAGTTGAGCCCGAACATGTGCTATTGATCAGTTTTTATAGCCAGAAAACAAAGGAATGGTCCGAGGTGAAAATTTTGTTTACTGATTTTTTGAAGTACATATACCTTCCTTCTATAGGGTTGGAGTGGGACAGGGCATCTGCCTTTCCGTATTTGGGACAGATCCCATCACCCAGGTGGGCGTCGTCCAGGTGGGCTCAGGAATTTCGTAACCATTGCAACATGGTGGGGAAGACGACTAAGAGTCTGGTAGGGGGTGTAACAATGAAACTTTTTCAGGCAGCGTTGTCATTTGTCCTTGAAGCACCTTTGTCCTTGGAGCACCACAGGTTATATTTCTTTGTATCTACCTTATAATTTGATCCTTCTGTACGTACCAATAAAACAGCTGTTTATGATGAGAGCTCTCTAGAAAATTTACCAATTAAGAAGATTTTCCAATTTGAAGGATCCATTGTCTGGCCATTGATGAATAGAGTCTTAACAGTGACTGAAACCAGTAAGACAAAAAAGGTGTCCCCACAGGAGAGTGCAAAGGGTACAGCCTTCACAAGATTCAGAAAGTTTACTCTCCAAAATTGTCAAAGAGGGTAAAAACTTTTTGTTACATCACTAGTAAAACAATAGCGTTTGGGAAAACAAAAACCCCTTATGGACCAAGATCACTTATCTTTTTTTTTTTGGCCACACTGTGGCATGTGGGATCTTAGTTCCCTGACCAGGGATTGAACCCAAGCTCCCTACAGCAGAGTCCCAACCACTGGACCGGACTGCCAGGGAAGTCCCTTTTAAAATATTTTTTACGACCCTCTTACCCTTATGACAAACTCCCCTAAGCTCTTAACTTCAGCAGTCTTGGCAAGAGTAGTATTCAGTCAGTAAAGCTGCAGCCCATCCTCATCGCCAACTGTTGGGGAAGGGGAAATTTTCCTCTACCCTTCTGGTTCTTCTAGCTGGTCTAATAATTAAATTGACATGAGACAGATTAATAGGAGAAAATCAAACAAAATTTTCATAACATGTATACATAGGAGAGACCCGGGAAAACTGTGTAACTCACCAAAATGACTGAAACCTTCACCTTAAATACCATCTTCAGCTAAAGACAAAAGAGGATGTTGGGGGTAGTGGTTTGGACTTCAAAGGGGAGGAGGGAAATTCACGTGAAAACGGAAAAGCAAATGTTTGGTAAGCAAATGTTTGTTAAACAAATGTTTGTTGGGTTACAAAGAGACAATTGGGCACAGAAAAGAGTTTTAACAAGCAAACTTTGTTAGGTTCCTTCCTGTCTACACACTTAGTTCATACTATAGTTATCTACGGTGATAGCTCCTTTCCTGGAATATGTCCTCTGTTGACATTCTTTTAGGCCATTAGGGAGAAGATCAAAGTTTTTTCTGAGTCCTTTGAGCCTTGATTGTTTTCAGCTCAAAATAATCTGCATGCCAAAGAGTCATTTTGGGGTGGCAAATTTTTCTCCCCTACAAGTATTGAGAGCATGTAAAATGTCCTATAAGAATAGATAAGTCTAAATGCCTCCCCCTTGCTACCTACTTTATTCTCATTCTCTAATTACCCTACCTGTCTTCAAAGAGTCAATTAAGATAAAAATTCTTTAACAATATTTTCAAATTACAACAGTTTAATTTTCTAAAATTTAATTATATATTATACCAGATACATCATGTATGTACTAAATTTATATGGAGGGGGTAGTTGGGGCTTAACCACAGTATATACTATTATGGGTTCTCATTTTTGTCAAAGTATTAATCTCAAAGAGTTAAAAACAAAACTCTCATAAAAATAAAGAGTGAGCATATGTTAAAGATATTTAACTACTTAATCAGGGAACAAGTAGAATGGTAAAGCTGGTTCCAAAGAGGGAAGGAGTGACTAGTAGATATGGTCAATGGAAGAAAGAATACTGGAGAAAAAAAAAGATTGCAAGGTTAGATTTTTAAATACTAAATGCTATCATCTGAATGTTTGTGTCCCCCCAAAATTTGTACGTTGAAATCTCAACTCCCAAAGGTGATGGTATGTGGCTTTTGGCTGTGCTTAGATCATGAAGGTAGAACCCTCATGTGTAGGATTAGTGCT